>NC_132916.1:64913729-65217380 GCF_047675955.1 Chlorocebus sabaeus | reverse complement strand
CAGCTACTTGGGAGGCTGAGGCAGGAAAATGGCCATGAACCCAGGAGGCGGAGCTTGCAGTGAGCCGAGGTCACGCTACTGCACTCCAGCCTGGGAGACAGAGCAAGACTCCGAGAAAGAGAAGGGAAGAGAAGGGAAGAGAAGAGGGAAGAAGGAAGGAAGAGGGGAGGAGGTAAGGAAGGAAGAAGAAAGAGAGAATAGAAGAGAAGAGAGAAAGAGGGAGGGAGGAAGGAGAGAAAAGAAGGAAAGAAGGAAGGAAGAGGGAAAGAGGGAGGGAGGAAAGAAGGAAGAAAAGGAGAAGAGAAGGAAAGAAGAAGGGAAGACAGAAAGAGGGAGGCAGGAAGGAAGAAAGAAGAGAAGAGAAGGAAGAGAAGGAAGAAAAGAAGGAAGGAAGAGTGAAAGAGGGAGGGAGGGAGGGAGGAAGGAAGGAAGGAAGGAAGGAAGGAAGGAAGGAAGGAAGGAAGGAAGGAAGGAAGATAGTCCACAGGATATGTTATTAGATCAGGAACTGAAAAAGGAATGTATAAAGGGGCCCAAAGTGGTAAAGAATTATGAATCAGCTGTTGCTATTTGTCTCATGAGTCTCTGACATGAATATTGGACCTTAATCAAAACAAGGGATACTCATTTTTTTTTTTTACAGTATGGGATTACAACTCATCACAGATATTCAATTGCTAAATAATGGAAGGTTCCCTGTAGACATACATTGGTAGGAATTAGACTCGTAGAAATGACCAAGGCAGCGAGATGAGGAAAAGGAAAATCAGAGATCCTGATATCCCTGTACAAATGTGTGAATGGATTTAGCAGCCAAATCATGACTTGGATTTGAATTTAAGATAATTTTTAGACAGGTAAATGTTGGTGGACTTTTCTTTACTGAAACATACTTTTCTTTACTTTGACATCAGAGTTATTCTGAAATATGTAACATTTTAAAAGAAATGATTAAAGCCCTAGGCATTATGCTAATCTCTCTCCATCTCTCTCTCTCTCTCTCTGTCTCACACACACATACACACACACACATACACTTCATCTTTACTCAACCCCACTTTTCCTTTATTTTTTTTCTTCCTATTACTAGGCAGCATTTCTGTAGAAAATGATTAATATTTCTCCACCAAATATTCTAGTGTTGAAAATAAACAGATTTACACAAGCATGTCTATGTCTTTCTAGTGTCTAGTTAGCTGGTAAGACAATTTAATGGTTTATTGGTTTAAATGGAAGAAACACGGACCTGACTAACTTTTTACTAAAGATCATTTTCTGGATAATAGTCATGAGTCAATTTTTTAGTTGTAAATATCTCTGAACATCAGTTTAAAGTAAAAATAATTTCTTTATAATTAGAGAAAGAAAAAAGGCTACCCCCATTCCTATTCCAATTTTCTGAGTACACTGCTTTCGTGTTTAGGCTCTTTCTCTCAGTGCCAGGCATCTAGAAACACTTAATAAATGTTTAAGGTGATATATATAGTACTTTGTGAATAGGCCCCAAAGAGGTCGAGAAAGTTATGATAATGATTTTCCCAGGGTCAGTTCCCGCATTAAATGTTCATCAACTGTTAGACTATATTTTGATTTTTTTTTTGATTTACTGCTTAGTTTTTTTTTTTCTAAATTATCTTTAAATCAGAGAGAAAATTAGATTTGTTTTCTTGTTTGAAATAGAATCCATCTGTTGCATGAAACAAATTGCATTAATTCACATCTCTCCTATTCAAAATTAGATTTCCTTTTTTACAGATTTTGCCATTAACAAATTAGTTATCTAACAACGCTAAATATCAGCTTGATTCTTAGTTTAAAAGTTTCCATTTTGAAAATGAAATGTGATCACTATCCACACCATTAGGGCAAATATCTTCCCCTCTTTGTTTTCATTAACATTTAAGATGGAAAAGTATGCAAATAGTTATCTTGTATATTACAACATCTAAAAAGAATGTTTTAAACAGTATTTATTGGATCCAGTAAGTACAGACACATTAAAAAAACTGGGATTTTTAAAAAATTTGTCCTTTTATGAGAAATAGATTAAAATGTAGTTCAAAGAAAGTATAGTATGTGAAGCTTAGGAAACAAGCACATTTTACTGTATAGTTTTTAAAATTTTAATTTTATTAAGTTTGTTAAGAAGTTAAATTTAAAAGAATAATTTACCTAATATGAGATATGTAGATATAAATTATTCAGGGAAGAAAATATATTGTAGACATTCTAGTTTATTTTACCGAATGCTGGGTAGTGGTCCTTTTACTCTTTTCATATTACTAAGCTCTTGGTAAAACCAGAGCTGATAAAATACACAACATACACCTATAAGTGCAGCTTATTCAACTCTCTGGCAACAGGGACATTTAAGAGATGTTGTTCAATCAAAACTGACTTTTTAAATATTTTTAACAAATATAAGTATTGATTCTCTATATTTCATCTTTATAAAGTTCCCAAAAAGTACAGGAGAACTCAACAATTCTTCTAAGTTATTGAAGAACATACACATTTATCCCAGTATAATTTTGTTGCTGAAAAAATTTACATCTCCCAATTTTTATTTTTATAGACAACCTATACATAGTGTGTGTGCTAATTATTCTTAATCACTATACTTGAGTAATCCACAGATCACATGTTATAGCAATCTTTGTATTTTTTATTCTATATTTACTATATAAAATCTTATATGTACTATATTAAATATTATATTTATGTTACAGCACTTCAGTAGGAAAAACCACTATTAGAAGCACATTTGTTGGGTTTTAACAAAATCAAATTACTGCATTTTAATAAATTCTGAATCTTCAGTGTCTCCATTACAAGAAATAACTTGATTAAAAATTGTAACTCAGGATCATGTGTTCTTTCTGTGGTTTTTTTTTAATGAATCTAGACTGCTAGGAAGCAGCAATTATATAAGGCCGCAGACACAGAATTTTATATTACTGGTTACCAGAATTATTTAATTCTCCTGAATTTTATGGGCATTTTTATGAAAATGAAATATCAAGAATCAACAATTAGATTTGTTAGACAACCCAGCAGGGTGTGGTGACGCACGCCTGTAATCCCAGAACTTTGGGAGGCCTAGGCAGGCAGATCACGAGGTCAAGAGATCGAGACCACCCTGCCCAACATAGAGATGGTGAAACCGCATCTCAACTAAAAATATAAAAATTAGCTGGACATGATGGCACATACCTGTAGTCCCAGCTACTCGGGCGACTGAGGCAGGAGAATTGCTTGAGCCCAAGAGGCGGAGGTTGCAGTGAGCCGAGATGGAGCCACTACACTCCAGCCTGGGTGACAGAGTGAGACTCCATCTCAAAATAAATAAATAAATAAATAAATAAATAAATAAATAAATAAATAAAATTTTAGACAAATGAACTTTGATTGAACAACATTTCTTAGTTGTCCCTATTAGTATAAGGTAGGATGAACTGCACTTGTATATGTGTAGTGTGTATTTTACTGAGAGCCTTGATGCATAAAAAGAGAAAAAGGACCACTATCCAGAAATCAGTAAAATATTGTTTCAAATTATGGGATATATTTTGAGTAAAGATACATCTTCACGTTTTACACAGTTCATTGGAATCTGTGGTATTTGGAAGCTAAGTCAGGCATACAAAATTGATTGAGAGTTTGTCTTCTTAACTGAGTACCTGAATTCACATGTATACTCAGTCGCTCTAAGGAGAAATTACTAATAATTCTACTATCAGTGAGTAACACTGTACTTTTAATTTGAAGCTTGTTTCCATATGCTTTTTTTTTTTTTTTTTTCCCCCAAGATGGAGTTTCTCACTTTCGCCCAGGCTGGAGTGCAGTGACACAATCTCAGCTCATTGTGACCCCTGCCTCCCAGGTTCTAGCAATTCTCCTGCCTCAGCCTCCCAAGTAGCTGGAATTACAAGCACATGCTGCCACGCCCAGCTAATATTTTGTGTTGTTTTTATTAGAGATGGGGTGTCACCATGTTGCCCAGGCTGGTCTTAAACTTCTGAGCTCAGGCAATCCACCTGCCTCAGCCTCCCAAAGTGCTGGGATTACAGGTGTGAGCCACCATACTGGGTCCCATTTGCTTTAATCAGTTGAAAAGTTATTCAACTTTCATTTGAAGATTCATTAGACCCTTAGTTCAAAGGTTTCCATCTACAGAATTTTAAAATTAACTCAACCTACATTTATGCTTGTCAGGTAGCCTGACACCAGTGGATTTGATAATAACCATGGATAATAATTCACCTAATTGAAACTCTAAAGTGATTGAGATATAAATATACTTGTAACTTAAGTCTTTAAGTGCATCCACTGAAAACAAAATAACATCAACACTGGTAAGGAGACTGGCTGATTGTTCTTCTGGTTTATAATCAGAAGAGGGTGCCAATTAGATAATTTAAACAAGCTATATGAGAAGAGAATTGTGTTTCTCCATTTAAATTATTCAAAACAAAATTAGCTGGGGTAAAAATATTTAACAAAAATATTCTGCACTTACTATTGTCTTCTGAGCTTGATAGAAGAGTGTAAAATTGTAGTGTTTAGATTTGTTTATGCTGTGTTTGGGATATGGAACAATATCTATCGAGCCTCCATGATACGGTTCAGAGGAAATCTCATTGTTGCATCTTCACAATGAAACAGCTAGAGAAGTGCTTAAAGGGAGCATGGAGGTTTGTGCTTAAGAACAATTAGGATCATTTATTTATTGAACTAATATGTAGGAATTTTCCTAACAATTTCTATAAATTCAGAAATGTCTGAGTTCATCTACTAGGGAACTTTAAATACATTAATAACTTGCAATATTGGTATTACCACAGTCTCAGTATATATCTATGATATCCCAAAAGTTAATTCACTATAGTATCAATAGAATTATTTTGGAAAGCCCCAAACCATGGTGTAGTTTTTGGCCTCCCTGGAGCCTTTATTGCCTTGAGAGAGAAAGAAGAATGTATACAATTTAGAAGCCCATGAGAATCAATCTCTGTCTGCATTCATCTTACAACAGGAGAATTCTATCAAGGACTTCTGGAATATCGGGTTATTTAAGTTACTCATTGATTTGTAATGTGCCTTTAATAAAACATGTTTTGAATATCATTGAAAATGGCCTTAGTGAATTGAAGATTCATTAAATTAAACATTAAATGTATCAATTTTATAATACACTTGTGTGCTCATATTTTTTAAATTGCACCATTAACAATAAATTATTTCTGTAAAATAATTTTTATTTTCACCATATTTTTAAAATGAAAGATTAGTGAAACCATTTTACATTAGGTTTATGCACATATTAATATCTGCTTACATGAATCTTTACATCAACACAGTCATACTATATCTAATAATGATCTTAGAACTGCCAGATGTTACATTTATTAAAAGTGATATGCATACCTGCTTCCTCCATTCAATCCATTTTTATTTCATAATGTGTATTGCATACACCCTCTGAACAAAGCTCTGCTTTGCATGTCTTGTAATACATAAAATCACTTCTACTCAATGAGTTTACTATTTTATGAGAGTATAGCTAAAAGTCTCCAAAGTAATCATGATAAAATATAGAAAGAGGAAATGCCCAAAACATGTCTAAACAAAATATTTAAATGATTTATTGAGAAGGGAAAAATATTTTCTGTAAAAGTCTCGAGATTTTATTTTAAAAATGGTATTTGATGTGATATTTGTTTGATTTTGAACATTTTATTGAGGTATAATTTAAAATGTTTACATACAATAAAATGTACAAAATAATAAGTATGTAAGCTGAATGATATTTTATATATATATAAAATGATATTTTATATATATATTTTATGTATATATATTTGGCTGAGTTCTCCACCAAATCTCACCCTAATAATCCCCATATGTCAAGGGCAGAGCCAGGAGGAGATGATTGAATTATGGCGGCGGTTTCCCACCTACTGTTCTCATGATAGTGAATAAGTCTCATGAGTTCTGATGGTTTTATAAAGGGTAATTATCCTGCACACACTCTCTTGCCTGCTGCCACATAAGATGTCCATTTGCTCTTCCTTCATTTTCTGCCATGATTTTGAGGCTTACCCAGCCATGTGGAATTGTGAGTCCATTAAGCCTCTTTCCTTTATAAATTACCCAGTCTCAGATATGTCATTATTAGCAGCATGGATTAATGGATTAATGGATTAATACAGTACATTGGTACCGAGTAGTAGGGTGCTGTTGTAAAGATACCTAAACATGTGGAAGCAACTTTGAAACTTGGTAAAAGGCAGATATTGGAACAGTTTGGAGAGCTCAGAAGAAGATAGAAAGATGTGGGAAAGTTAGGAACTTCCTAGAGACTTGTTGAATGGCTTTGACCAAATGCTGCTCATCTCAGATGGAGATGAGGAACTTGTTGGGAAATGGAATAAAGGTGACTCTTGCTATGCTTTAACAAAGAGACTGGTGGCATTTTACCCCTGCCCTAGAGATCTGTGGAACTTTGAACTTGAGAGAGATAATTTAGGACATCTGGCGGAAGAAATTTCTAAGCAACAAAACATTCAAGAAGTGACTTGGGGGCGGTTAAACAAGCATTAAGTTTTATGTATTCACACAGATAAGGTTGGAATTGGAACTTATGTTTAAAATGGAAGCAGAGCATAGAAGTTCAGAAAATTTATAGCCTGTTGATGCAATAGAAAAAAAAAAAAAAACCATTATCTAAGGAGAAATTTAAGCTGGCTGCAGGAACTTGCATAAGTAATATGGAGCCAAGACAATGGGGAAAATGTCTCCAAGGCATATCAGAGGTCTTCATGGCAGCCCCTCACATCATAGGCCTGGAGGTCTAGGAGGAAAAATGATATTGTAGGCTCGGCCCAGGACTTCGCTGCTTTTGAAGTCTTGGGACTTAGTGCCCCACATTCCAGCCATGGCTAAAAGGGGTCAAGATACAGCTCAAGCCATTGTTTCAGAGGATACAAGCCCCAAGCCTTGGCGGCTTCCATGTGGTGTTGGATCTTTAGGTGCACAGAAGTCAAGAATTTAGGTTTGGAAACCTCTGCCTAGATTTCAGAAGATGTATAGAAATCCCTGGATGTCCAGGGAGAGCCCTACTACAGGGGTAGAGCCCTCATGGAAAACCTCTGCTAGAGCAGAGCAGAAGGGAAATATGGGGTCAGAGCCTTCACAAAGAGTCCCTACTGAGGCACTGCCTAGTGGATCTGTGAGAAGAGAGCTACTGTCCTCCAGATGCAAGAATGGTAGATCTATTGACAGCTTCCAACATGCTCCTGGAAGGCCAAAGACACTCAATGCCAACCTTTAAAAGCATCCAGGAGTGGGACTGTACCCTGAAAACCCACAGGAGCAGAGTTACCCAAGACCATGTCAGTCCACCTCTTGCATCAGCATGACCTGGTTGTGAGACATGGAGTTAAAGGAGATCATTTTGGAAACTTAAGGTTTAATGACTGTCCCATTGGATGGCAGACTTTCTTGGGACTTGTAGTTCTTTTGTTTTGGACAATTACTCCTATTTAGAATTAGTTTATTTACCCAATGCCTGTACCACCATTGTATCTGGGAAGTAACTTACTTGCTTTTTTTTTTTTAGATGGAGTCTTGCTCTAAAGTTCTGCCCAGGCTGAAGTGCAGTGGTGTGATCTTGGCTCACTGCAGCCTCCAACTCCCAGGTTCAAGCAATCCTGCTGCCTCAGCCACTCAAGTAGCAGCAATTACATGTGTGCATCACCATGCCAAGCTAATGTTTGTATTTTTAGTAGAGACGAGTTTTCACCATGTTGGCCAGGCAGGTCTTGAACTCCTCACCTCAAGTAACCTGCTTGCTCTCATGTCCCCAAGTGCTGGAATTACAGGAGTGAGTCACTATGCCTGGCCACTAACTTGCTTTTGATTTTACAGGCCCATAGGTAAAAGGGGCATGCCTTGTCTCAGATAAGACTTTAGATTGTGGACTTTTTAGTTAATGCTGAAATGAGTTAAGATTTTGGGAGAATGGTGGGAAGGCAATATTGGTTTTGAAATGTGAGGACATAAGATTTGGGAGGGGCCAGGGTGGAATGGTAGGTTTGACAGTGTCCTCACCCAAATCTCACCTTGAAATGTAATAATCCCCACATGTCAATGGTGGGACAGGTGGAAATAACTGAGTCCTAAGGGCAGTTTCCTCATACCGTTCTCATGATAGTAAATAAGTCTCATGAGATCTGATGGTTTTATAAAGGGGCATTTCCCTTCACACACTCTCTTGCCTGCCACCATGTAAAACTTGAGAATATTCTTAGAAGAATTGTTGGGTAATATGCTAGATACATGTAAACAGTATTCCCATAGTGCTTAATCATTTTATACTCCTCTGCAATTAGTGAGCATTATGGTGACTCCACATTTTGCTCTCACTTGGCCTTTCTGGTCTTTTAAAGTTTTATCTTTAAAATGATTTTATAATCACATTTCCTTGTGATTTTTATTACCTTTTTCTAGATGACTAATGATGCTGAGTGTCCTTATACACCTTTCAGATACATTCTTTGGTGAAACACTTGTACAACTGTAAATCTTCTGTCAAAAATCAGAAGAAATAGAAAGAGAAAGATAGATTATAGAAAGATAGAGACACGTGAGAAAAATGGTATTTGGGATGCAAAACTTTAAAACTTTGTCCATCACACATACATATACACACAAATAAAGACCCTATTAAAATGATAGCACTATTTTCCACATAATAAATTATTAAGAAATGCATAAATATTATAATAAATTTGCCACTTTTTTCCTTGAGAAAGGCCATAACTTTGCTTGAGGAAGTGGGCATCAAAAAGATTGCAGTTTGTGATTATTATGAATTGGTAGAAGGAGGGTTGTCTGAAATGTGTTGAAAAGTTGTAACACCAGATGGGAATGTGTGACTCATAGCTCACATACAGCAAAGTGAGGTAGCTGGTAGATGTTTGAGGTGTGTGTGTGTGTGTGTGTGTGTGTATGTTTGTGTATTCTGTGCATTAGTATGCAGCTCTGTTCAGCTGGGTGCAGTGTTTTTCTTTATTCAGGTAGTATCTTTTGCAGAAGAAATTATACATAAGCAAAGGCAAAATTTGTGTTATGCTCAAATTGTTCCCTATTATATCAAATGTGTTGGAACAAATCCATGTTTCCTGAATAAGTGTTAGAGCAGAACAGACTGCATACCCTTTTGAACATAATTTCCAAGATTTATGAGTAACAACATAAAATCCTTGGCTAATTGAATTAACAAATGTAAAAACCTTGAATACTTAAATGAAGAGTTGGCAAACAGTTCCTGTAAAGGGCAAGATAATAAATATATAAAGCTTTGCGGGTGATAAGGTCTTCAATGCAATTACTTAATTCTGCAATAGTGGTGCAAAACATCCATAGACAATGTGAAAATGAATGAGTGTGATTGTGTTCAATTAAACTGTAGTAGTCCCCCTTATCCACAGGAGATACTTTCCAAGACACTCAGTGGATTCCTGAAACTGCGGATAGTACCAAACCTTAAATATAACTACGTGGTTTTTTTTATTTGATAACCAAGAGGGCTCCTAAATGACTAAAAGGTGAGCAATATCTACCGCGTGGATTTTCTGGACAAAGGGATGGCTCACATCCTGGCAGGATAGAGCAAGATGGTGTGAGATTTCATCACGCCACTATGAATGATGCAAAATTGAAGTCTCATAAATTGTTAATTTCTGAAATTTTCCACTTAATGTTTTTGGACTGTGGTTGACTGAATGTGACTGAAACTATGGATAAGTGGACAATATCGTATTTACAAAAGCAAATAAAGCGGGAAGTTTATAAATATTTGCCTCTTACTTTTACTTGCCATAGAGAGCTATAACTGGGAGAAATTAATAAACTTGCAGTTTTTGTCACTTTAATAAATTATAAAATGGATGGATGAAGCTGGTGAAAGTCATTCTATATCTTAAGCTCTTCTAACCTTCTTAAAATACTGGACAATTTGCATTGTATCCTCCAGTCTTTGTGAAATAGATGTTAAGTTACTTCATTAAAATTTGCAATTAATAGTGATTGGGGCTATTCTAGAATGAAGCAATAGTAATAGAAAAATACTAAAAACGTTTATGTAAGGTAATCAATTTTTTTCAAGGAAAAAAAAAGAGAGAAGTTTTAACCTAAAATAAAGTGTTAAGTATCTAGAATATGAATGAATACAGAGAAGGACAAACCTTGAATGCTTTTAGCAAGTTGTAGAGGGTTTGGGGGAAAGTAATTTTCCATTTTCCTTGATTTATAATACTTGAGTCTGAAAAAAGCTATGAAATATGTTAAAATTTTGGAAAAATTGTTCCAATTATGGGCTAATTCACAAGATAATTATGTTATAAATTGGAGAAAGAAACTCACGAAACATTTATCGCAAGAAACTATGTTCATCCAAATCTAGGTTTTGTCTTTTCCCTGTTAAAATAATAAAGAGGTCATATAAATCTTAACAATGGCTAGTGAAAAGTATTCTTTATACTCTGTGTAATATGCTGGTATCACAGAGATTCCAAAACTCACCAGAATAATTTTCTCTGTTCTGTGGTGACTTTATCAGGTACTTGATTATTATATAATGTTTTTGAAATAAAAAATTAAAAACCAAGGTTTCTCACTTGTATTAACATATTTATGTTTATTTTTAAATACTTTATTGTCACTTTAATTGAATATGTAACTAAGTCATCATTTCCTAGATGTCCATGAGCATATTTCATTCTTGCAGTCAAATCTCCTGATATTCTTTTGATTTTGCCTTTGCAAGAGCAGAACCAATAAATAAATAAATAAATAAAAATTAATGATGTATTTTACCTGTACAGTCCTCTTTGAGATATTCCACAAGGCTGCAACAAATCAAACATTTTTTATTCTACATTATAAAAATAAAAGTGGTAGAAATAATTCGACTTGTTTGGTATGCTCATTTTTGTTCATTATTATGTTGGTGCTAAAGTAACTGTGGCTTTTGTCATAACTTTTAATGGCAAAACCCACAATTTCTTAATACCTCAAGACTACTAAGAGCTGCATGGGAAAAGTTGTTGACCCAAAAAGTTGCTCAGACTTTTCAAGATTAAGTTTGTACAGGTAAAATATTTTTAATATAAATATTTCAGATATTTTATGTTTTATAAAAAGGACCTGCAGATTCTTTTATGGCTACACTGTCCATAATATTCTTACACTCAGGACTGCTGGGCACGGTGGCTCACACCTGTAATACAAGCACTGTGGGAGGTTGAGGTGGGCGGATCACTTGAGGTCAGGAGTTCGAGACAGCCTAGCCAACATGGTGAAACCCCATCTCTACCAAAAATACAAAAATTAGCCGATGTGGTAGCACATGCCTATAATTCCAGCTACTGGGGAGGCTGAGGCAGGAGAATCACTTGAACCTGGGAGACAGAAGTTGCAGTGGGCCGAGATCATGCCACTGCACTCCAGCCTGGGCGACAGAATGAGACTCCATCTCACAAAAAAATAAAAAATAATAAATATATATATATACACACACACACACACACACACACGTATATATTTATTACATTCACAGTAAAGTTTTACCAAACACTTATAGTATATATTTAATGGAATTGAACAAATAAATAAATGGATTGTAGACGACTGGAAACAGATTTCTCACTGTTGGTGTGGGAGGCTACAGATAAGCAAGCAGAAGGCTAAAAGGATCCATGTAGTATTGGATTAGAATTGGAAAAATCATTAGGAATGTAGATTATCTCAGTATAAATAAAGACAAATAGAAATATTTAAGTTATGTGTGTACATGTGAATATACACACACATATTTTCTTGCTCCTTCAACTGAGAGGGCAGAAAAGCAATACCAGTAGCTGTCAACATACCTAGTGATCAAATCTTGGTTACTAATAACATTTACCAATTAAGAGAACTGAGATCCTTAGATAAATGGCTGACACTTGGACTAGGGCAATAAATACATAACATGGAGCAACTTGTAGTCTCTAAAAGTTAGGAAGTCTTACACACACACACACACACACACACACATATTGATGGGGCTATGTCAAAGAGACATGGAGGTTCCAATTGCCAAAGCTAGAACAATTTGGGCAAAAATAATGTACTATTGGATTATAACTCAAAGAAGAAATTAAATAGCTATAAGTCCATACTGATTATATTAGGCAGTTCTCATGTTGCTATAACGAGGTTACCTCAATTATACCTGAGGCTGAGTAATTTATAATGAAAATAGGTTTAATTAACTCATGGTTCTGCAGTCTGTACAAGCGTGGTGCTGGCATCTTTCCAGCATCTGTGGAGCCTGCAGGGAGCTTTTACTCAGGACAGCAGGTGAAGCAGGAGCAGGTATGTCACATGGCAGGTAAGAGTAGGAGCAATAGAGAAATTGATGGGAACTGCCACACCCCCCCTTTTTTTATTTTTTTTTTTTTTTTTGAGACAGAGTCTCGCTCTGTCACCCAGGCTGGAGTGCAGTGGCGTGATCTTGGCTCACTGCAAGCTCCGCCTCCCACGTTCACAACATTCTCCTGCCTCAGCCTCCTGAGTAGCTGGGACTACAGGTGCCCAGCACCATGCTTGGTTAATATATATATATATATTTTTTGTATTTGTAGTAGAGACGGGGTTTCACCGTGTTAGCCAGGATGGTCTCGATCTCCTGACCTCGTGATCCGCCCGCCTCAGCCTCCCAAGGTTCTGGGATTGCAGGCGTGAGCCACCCTGCTCAGCCATAGTGCCACACACTTTTAAACAACCAGATCTCACAAAAAATTATTCACTATCGAGAGGACAGCACCAAGCCAGGAGGTATCCACCCTCCATGGCCCAAACACTTCCCATAAGCCCCACCTCCGATACTGGGGATCACATTTCAACATGAGATTTTGGAAGGACAAATATCCAAGCCATACCACTGATATGCATAATTGAACAAATAAATACATGGAGGAGAATAGATAAATCTGTCATGCAGAAAGATCCCAAATAATTTGTGCAGATGCTCTGCCCTCACAAAGGTTGAGGCATAACTCATAACTTCCCACTCACTATTATTGATTGCATATAATGACTTCCTCCCATGAATGCAGTATGGAATTAGAGAAGAGTAACTTTGCAATGAAACAGCATAACAGACACTAACTCATCCAGGTGTTGACCCATGTTTATAGTATGCACTCATGATTTGATGTGATGAGAATGGCATGTTTCCACTGTGATTTTTCTCACAAAACCCAATAACCCCAGTCTACCCATGAGAAAAACGGGATAAATCTCAATCTAGGGAAATACTACAAAATATTATCCCAATATGCCTCAAAACTCTCACAAAGTCATCAAAAATAGGAAAAGTCAGAGAAACTCTTACACGTAAGAGCGTTCTAAGTAGACATGAGGACTAACTGTAATTTTTATATGGGATAGAATTCTGTATGAGCAAAAGAACACTGGAAGACAAACCAGGAAATCTAAATAAAGTATGGACTCTATTTAATTCATAATAATGCATCACTATTAGCTCATTAATTATAACGAATGCACCAATCTAAAGTGAGATGTTAATAATAGGACAAACTGAGTTGAGGGTGTATGGAAATTATCTGCTTTATCGTCTCCATTTTGCTGTAAATCTAAAAGTGTTGCAAAATGAAAAGGCTATTTCAAAAACCGATAGGACTCAAAAAAGAAATGAACAAATCCTCAATAATAGTTGTAGAGTTCAATGCCCAGTTTTTGCTGATTGATAAAATAGATGGACATAAACTTACCTAGATTAAATATGAACTGAACAACTCCATCAATCAGCAGTATTTAATCAACATTTATAGAATACTCACCACCAACAACAGAATAGATATTTTCTTCAAGCACCCCTAGAGCATACACCAAGATAGGCCATATTCTGGGCCTTAAAATAATTTTCAAACATTTTAAAATATTTGAAATTATACAGAAGCGTTCACTGATCACAATGGAATATATTACAGATTTGGATATTAGATAACATATTTCTAAACAATCTCATTGGGTAATATGAAATCTCAAGGGCAATTATAAATATATTGAACTGACTAAAAATCAAAACTGCGCATAAAATTCTTGTCTGAACAGCTAACACAATTTTGAGGAGGGGGGAGTATTTGGCACTAAACATTTATATTAGAAAGAAGGAAAAGCAATAATGTAATACTACATCACAAGAATCTAGAATAAGAGGAGCAAAATAAATCCAAAACAAGCAGAAAGAAATAACAAAGATAAAAGCAGAAATAAATGAAACTGAAAACGAAAAACAGATAAAACCAAATTACAAATCTTGTTGTTTGAACAGATCAATGCAATTGACAAATACATAGCTAAACTGACAGAGAAGACACAATTACTAACATGAAAAATCAAAATTCTAGCATCATTACCCAATATTCAGGCATCAAAAAGATATAATCTACAGACACGAATTTGACAACTTAGATGAATTGGACCAGTTCCTCAAAAAGCAAAAACTATAATTTACCCATATGAAAAAATTAGTTGAATAGCCATGTTATTAAATAAATTGAATTCATAATTTTAAAATGTCCCAAAAGAAATCTCCAGGCCCAGGTGGTTTCAGGAGACAATTGTACCAACTGCTTGACATTTAAACATTTAAAGAAGAATAAAACAAATTCTACAGAATCTATTCTGGAAAACAGAAAGGGAATCATTTCCCAATTCATTTTATGAAGCAAATATAACTCTGAGCCCAAACTATACAAAAGCAGTACAAAAAGATGAAACTACAGACTAATATCCTTCGTGAATGCATACACAAAAATTATTAACTTTATTTTCACTAACAGAAATCAGAAAAAATCATATATATACATATATATCTATATATATAGATATATCTGTCTGTCTATATATATATATATATATATATCATGATCAAATGTGGTTTCTTCCAGAAATTAAAACCTACTTCAATATTAGAAAATAAATCAATGTATAATCTATTATATTAGCAGGAAAATGAAGAAATCAATTGACATGGAAAAGAATTTGACACAATTCACTACTTATTCATGATAAAAATGTTTAGAAAATCAAGAATAATTTTAAAAATTATTCTTCAACTTAATAATAACATCTTCAAAATGCCTACAGATAAGA
Source organism: Chlorocebus sabaeus (assembly GCF_047675955.1). Classification (NCBI taxonomy): domain Eukaryota; kingdom Metazoa; phylum Chordata; class Mammalia; order Primates; family Cercopithecidae; genus Chlorocebus; species Chlorocebus sabaeus. Next base: position 65,202,149 of record NC_132916.1, on the reverse strand, counting down.
ATTATTTAATGATTAGAGACTGAATGCTTCTTCCCTAAGACTGGAAAGGAACAAAGGGTGTGCTCTTATTACCCCTACTGAGCATAGTACCAGATGTTCTATTTAGTTCTATCTTGCAAAAAGGCAAGAAAGTAAAATTAAAGGCACAAAAACCTCAAAAACAGAAATAAACTCTATTTTAGGATGACACGACTGTTCACATAGAAAATCCCAAGAAATCTAAAAAAAGAACAAAAATTACTGAAATAATTGAGTTCAGCAAAGCCTCAGGATACAGCATCGATGCATAAAAAAGTTTCAATATACTAGTAATGAACATGTGGACACCAAAATTGAAAATACAGTATCATTTCCCATAGTCAAAAATGTGAAGCTGGGTGCAGTGGCTCATGCCTGTAATCCCAGCAACTCAAGGAGGCTGAGATGGGAAGATAATTTGAGCCCAGGGGCTCCAGACTGCAGTGAGCTGTGATCATGGCATTGTACCCCAGTCAGGGCAAAGGAGTGAGACCCCATCTCTAAAAAAAAAAAAAAGGATAAAATTTTTAAGTGAAATATTCAGGCATAAACCTAATAACTTCTATTGCAAAAGCTACGAAATGCTAATGAAAAAAATGAAAGAATATCTAAGTAAATAAATCAAGAGACGGATGCTGGGTTCCAGGCTTGCAAGGCAATGTAATAAAAAGCAAAAATAGTGTGGGACTACATCAAACTAAAAGGATTCTGCACATTGAGGTGGTATACACATATATATACACACACACAATGTATATGTGTATAAGTAGCTATAATATATAGATCATATATAATGTATATATGTATATACATATATTATACATAATGTATATATGCACATTATATATACATACTATATACAATAGAATATATCCAGCTTTAAAAAAGGAGGAAATTCCCAATACTTGACAACCTCATTGAACCTGGAGGACATCATGGTAAGTGAAATAGGCCAGTCACAGAAGGACATATACTGCATGATTCCACTTAGTGTATTAGTCTGTTCTCATGCTGCTAATAAAGACATACCTGAGACTGGGTAATTTATAAAGCAAAAGAGATTTAATGGACTCCCAGTTCCACATGGCTGGGGAGGCCTCACAATCATGGTGGAAGGCAAAGGAGGAGCAAGTCATGTTTTACATGGCATCAGGCAGAAGAACATGTGCAGAGGATCTCCCCTTTATAAAACCATCAGATCTCATAAGATTTATTAATGATCACAAGAACAGCACAGATGAAAACTTGCCCTCATGATTCAATTACCTCCCCTTGGGTCTCTCCCATGATACATAAGAATTATTCGAGCTCCAATTCAAGATGAGATTTGGGCTGGGACACAGCCAAACCATGTCAATGAGGTTTCTAAAATAATCAAATTTACAGAACTGAAGAGTGGAATGGATGTTGCCAGGGCCTTGCGGAAGCGGGAAATAGGGAGTTGCTAAATGAAGGGGCACAACTTTTCAGTTAAGCATGATGAATAATCCCCAGAAGTTTGCTGTACAATACTATGCCTATAGTTAACAATATGATACTGTACACTCAAAATTTTGTTTAAAGGGTATATCCCATACTAAGTGTTGCTAGGAAAACAAAATAAAAATTTAAAAAATGTCAATTATCCCCAGATTGGCATACAGATTTAACAAACTACCATATTTTGTTGTAGTTGCAGATAAGATTATTCAAAAATGTGTAAAAAGTCAAAATAATTAGATTTTCTAAAAACAATTTCCAAATAGTATAAAATAAGAGGAATCTGTCTATCCAGTTTCAAGTTTCATTATGTAGGTACACTAATCAAAACTGTGTGATCTTGTGTGTATTGATAATTACAGTAATCAGTTCTGGTGGAATAATAAGCACATAGATCAGTGGAATATAAAACAGAACCCAGAAATAGACCAAAATAAATATATCCAACTGATTTTTGACACAAATCACAAAGCAATCCAATGGAGGTAGGATAGGCTTGTCATCAAATTATTTTAGAATAATTGGGCATCCATAGGTAAAATGAAATAAAATAAACCTCAATCCAAACCTCGTATCTTATGCAAAAGTTAAATCAAAATGAATCACAAACTTCAATGTAAAACATAAAAGTAGTACATTTTTAGAAAAAACAACTATAGGAGAAAATCTTTATGATCTATATATGGACAAATAAATATTGATACCAAAAGCACAAATCATAAAAGGAAAAATGATAAATTGGATGCTATTAAAATTAAACACTTCTCTCCGAAAAAGAAAAGCACTGTTAAGAGATAAAAAGACAATCTATGGACTGGGTAGAAAATATCTACAAGCCATATATCCAACAAGGGACTACGATAAAGAATATGTAAACAAGTCTTAAAACTCAACAGCAGAAAATAAGCAATCCAACTAGAAATTGGTCAAAATAAATGAATGAATATTTTACTGAAGAAGATGTATAAATGGCAAAAACTACATAAAATATATTCAGTACCATTATCCATTAGGAAAATGGAAATTAAAAATTAAAAATATAACTATGTATTACTTTACACCCACCAGAATTTCTCAAGTGAACTATCATGATAACACCAAATGCTTGTGACGATTCAGAGAAACTGCACCACAATTTAGCAATCTTAATAAACAACATATTCAACTACCTATGACCCAGCAATTGCATTCCTAGTCATTTATCCCAGAGAAATGAAAACATGTTCACACAAAGCCTATACACAAATATGTTCATAGCAACTCTATTCATAATAATCCCAAAGTGAGAATAGCACAGGTTGATTCAACAAGTGAAAAAAAGTTAAACAGACTGTGGTACATCCATGCCATGGAATATCGTTCAGTCATAAAAAGAAATAAATGATAGGTATACACAATGACTTGGATGCATCTCCAGAGAATTATACTTCATGAAAAAATATTTAAAATTATACATTGTTTGTTTCTTTTTATATAGCATTCTTGAAATTACAAAATTAGAGAAATAGGTAACAGATTAGTGGCCTGATGTTAAGCAGGGAATGGAGATGGTAGAGAAATGATTATGGCTATAAAAAGGCAACATGAGAGACAATTTGGGTAATGAAAAAGTTATGTTTATTGACTTTATCAATGTCAAAATTCTGATTATGATATTGTAATATAGGTTGTCAAGATACTACTATTTAAGAGAAATTGGGATAAGAATGCACAGAATTTCTCTGTATTATTTCCTACAATAGCATGTGAATCTACCATTTCTCAAAATTTAAAAGCGATTAAAAATAAAGATATCATCTGCAAGAAGCAATGATAAAATTCTGTGGTAGATATTGAATATTGAGATAATTAAACCACTGAGGAATTATGTTTACAGAACACACAATTGATATTACATACTTTAGCAAAGTAGTAATGATCTATGCAACAGAATGAACAAATAAGTTGAAGAAGGAAAAAGATAACAGTGGCAATCAATTTCTTGTAATATTTGATAAATGTCAAAGTAATTAAAATCTTTCTATTAAAACAATTAAGAAAGTAAATCAATCTTTTGTTCTAAATATTAAAGGGCCTTTTACAAATTGTCTTTTGAGGTGGAAAGCAATAGTATGAATTTCTGATCCTCTTCAGCTTCACTTCAGAATGATTTTTGTTATTAATTTGAGTAAAATTAAATTAAATACGTTATTAAAGAGAATTATTGTATAATTGTCATTACTATAAAACCTCTATCTGGACATAAAGCACATTTTAGAATGACGTTAATAAAAATTAAACTAGGTTATTGGTAGATTATTTAATTTTGAATTATAGCTATTAATTCATTTATTTATGTATTTGATTTCTCTTTCACAGTTTTATGTAAGCATCATTTGAAATTTAAACATTGGATATTTTCATTAAAATAATATTCAAAATAAATTAAAGCAGGCAATTCTGTTATTCGTTATTTACACTTATTAGATGAATCTAAGTAGAAGGATGATGTTAGCATAGGAATTTTGTCTTTCCTTTCCAACATGAATAGGTTCCATTAAATCAATACAATATCTATAGTCAAAGAAAAATATCCCAAATATTAGCATTTTACTGTAGTTTACAATAATTTTGCTATCCAGGGGACATACCAAGCATGCCAATCTATTTTGTATATATGAAAATAGATTTTTTCATATATACAAATAAATATATGTAAAGTTACAATCACGTTTTAGAGTAATTCATACCTTCTAATTTTCTTTTTCTTTTCTTTTTTTTTTCTTATTTTTGAGACAACAGTCTGGCTCTGTTTCCCAGGCTGGAGTGCAATGGCACAATCTCGGGTCACTGCAACATTTGCCTCCCCAGTTCAAGCAATTTTCATGGCTTAAGCTCCCGAGTAGCTGGGATTACAGGCATGCATCACCACACCCGGCTAATTTTTGCATTTTTAGTAGAGACCAGGTTTCTACTAAAACCCCAGGCTGGTCTCGAACTGTTGGCCTCAAATGATCTGCCCACCTCCACTTCCCAAAGTGCTGGGATTTTAGGTGTGAGACACCTCCATGCCAGGCCTTCAAATTTTCCTTACGGTGAATGTTTTTACATTGGGCCTTGGCATTCATCAGATTCCACTGAGATATGCCCCTATAGGGAATAAAACGTTACACAATGAAAAAATATTTTGCTTAGAAATTTTCCAATTGAGATAAATATTACTCAATAAATCACATCACACATTTACCATGAGAACATATGGAAGTGATTTTTTTTAGGAGAGGGGATATTTTCCTAAAATAATAATAATGAGAAATATAGAATATTTGATTATGGTTTCTTAGTTCTTTTAGGTAAAACTGTTGGTTCTACCTAGTTCCTAAGTAAACATTTATTTTTAAATCCAAGGCCTTTAAAAAGTTCTTTATATTTAAGCTATTAAAACAATATTTAATAGCTTATAAATGTTATTTATTAACAGGGCAGTTACTGTTTCTACTTTATCATTCTTTGCATTTCTTTTACCAATGGCTTAATGTAGGTTCTCATATTATAATTTCAAAAGATTTTAATGAAAATCTATTACTTTGGAAATAAATTTTACTTTTATTATACCTACATAGTGTGGGATTAGTGTTTGTTTATATTTCTTGAAGATATCAAAGTGTAATTAATATTCCAAATATGGAGATTATAGTATAGTACAGTGGAGAGGGTAGTAAAATGAGGGGGTTGTAGTACCAATTTATTTGATAATTGTGTTTCCTTGATTACTTTAACTCCTGATGTTCTCATTTCCCTTGTTTTAACAAGGAGATACTCTATCCTCCTTACAGTGACATGTGATTTAAGAAACAAGAGAGATGCTTGTAAAAACACTTAAATTCAATGTTTGTAGAATAATATATTCAATGTTACTTTTCATGATCACAACTCTCTGCCACTGGCAACAAGGATATTTTATAAATTAAAATAATATGATTCTACACATTTTTTCTCTTCATTGTTGGTAATATTGCTGTTTTCAAAGTAGTTTTCCTGTTTAAGACAGGATTAGACATTTGAATAGATCAATTTGATATTGATATAACTTCATTCATGAATCAATAAGCTCAGTATTTCAGAGCCAGAAATGTAATTTTTCAATAAAACATAATTTTTGTCTGGTTATTTTCCACTTTATTTCCTAATCTATCTAAACTGCGAACAAAGTTTAAAAAGCTTGCAGGTGTAGCAACAGGAAGGTGTGATTTTATCGTGTTTAGAATTAAATTGTTGTAACAATTAAGAGGAAATGAACAATGAAGTTGAAACTCATTCTTAATTACCAAATCTTTTAAAATTTACATAAAATTACACTCATCTAAAGTCATTAGTTCAGTGATCAGTTTCTATATTTTTTGTTTAATTTCACCTGGGAGTGGAGTGAAGGTAAAAATTAGTCTATATGCAATTCTACAATTGAGTTCAAAGATGAAAGAACAGTAAATTATTCATAGCTCAAAAAAGGAGTTTCTGTTAGGAAAAAAAATCATTAAGTTTCTGAATCTCTAGGACATAGTAATAAATATTACATGCAACTCTAAGGACAACTCTTACCTGAGATGTGCCATGGCAACTTTTTTTTTTTTTTTTTTTTTTTTTTTTTTTGAGACGGAGTCTCGCTCTGTCGCCCAGGCTGGAGTGCAGTGGCCGGATCTCAGCTCACTGCAAGCTCCACCTCCCGGGTTCACGCCATTCTCCTGCCTCAGCCTCCCGAGTAGCTGGGACTACAGGCGCCCGCCACCTCGCCCGGCTAGTTTTTTGTATTTTTTAGTAGAGACGGGGTTTCACCGTGCTAGCCAGGATGGTCTCGATCTCCTGACCTCGTGATCCACCCGTCTCGGCCTCCCAAAGTGCTGGGATTACAGGCTTGAGCCACCGCGCCCGGCCCATGGCAACTTTTAGGGTATAGAACATCTGCTGCTTAAGCCATTCATTTAAGAGGAGTGAAGGGATTCTCCATAATATGCTGGATAGACTGATACCATCTCTTGCACTCTTAACCATCATAATCAGAAGAAATCCAGTATAAATTAGCTTTACATTAGAAGGTAAAAATCACTATGACTCAAGGTCTAACATATGCCACAATAAACACTTTTAAATGGCATGAAAGTTCCTGAAGGAAGAATTTAAAAATTCTGGTATCTACAGATCTATATCATTATATTGTTTTTTGCTCTTCTGAGCTAAAGAGCATTTTTCCTTTGCCCCTGCCTCTATTTGTTGACAATGAAAATGTAATTGAACTATCTTTATAATTTCAGATTCTCACCTAAGTGCTGAGGTTACACAGGTCTCTGTCCTCAACGACCTCATAGCACAAAGGGGAGACAGAAATTTTAAAAGGTAATTATGACACATAAAGCAGATGCTAAAATAGATAGATGGGCAGATACCTGTGGGACTGCAAAGCAAAACAAATTATTAAGAGTTTGATGGTCAATGTTATCTAACCATTGTGTAAACTTTTAAATGTTTATGAAATCTAGCTTACAGGTGTAACTAATATTGTGTGTGTGTGTGTGTGCGCGCGCACGTGTGCACGCGCGCACGCGCTTGTGTGTGTGTGTGTGATATACTGAGCAAATGTATACCACCTAGCAAGCGGCCTTCTTGTTTGGTCACTTACACTGGCCTGTTTACTAACCCTGCTGTAAAGCTCTTCATCATCCTTTCCGAAGGATGTATTTCTTCCCTACTCTAACCATGGTCAGTATACAACCTTCTGATAGTCCAAGCTGTCTGCAGCAAAATCCTCTAAGGAAAGATGGCTGTCTAATGCTTTTCTTCAGTCTTTGAGGTATAGCACAGCTCTCAGCTCTTTGTGGGCCCTTTATCCAGAAGGCAGTCTTGGCTCCAAAGTAGACAACATTCTTGTATCTGTGCACCGCAATTCTAGTCTCCCCCTGTAAGTCAAAACACATTTATATTCTTTTTCTTATATGGATAATTCTTCTCCAAAAGTACATAACACCCCGATTGTTCTTCGGTTCACCTTTTTTTTTTTTTTTTTTTTTTTTCTTTTTTCTGCTCAATGAGCACAGGAGAGTAACTTAAGATCACAGTCTCATTTGTAACCAAAGAAAAGACCTCTCATCTCACAAGATCATGGTAAAGAAAGAACAAGATGATTAAATGGAACTTATTGTAAAATTATAGTCCAAAAGGGAAAATGTGGAGTGGTTTGTTAGTAATCCTCTTGCTTAAAGTTTAGAAAAAGCACTTTAGTATTAGTGACAAATACTTTTGTATTAAATATTGCCACGCAGGCCGGGTGGGGTGGCTCACGCTTGTAATCCCAGCACTTTGGGAGGCCGAGGCGGGTGGATCACGAGGTCGGGAGATCGAGACCATCCTGGCTAACAAGGTGAAACTCCGTCTCTACTAAAAATACAAAAAATTAGCCGGGCGTGGTGGCGGCGCCTGTAGTCCCAGCTACTCGGGAGGCTGAGGCAGGAGAATGGCGTGAATCTGGGAGGCGGAGCTTGCAGTGCGCCGAGATCGTGCCACTGCACGCCAGCCTGAGCGACAAAGCAAGACTCCGTCTCAAAAAATAAAAAATAAAAAATAAAAATAAATAAATAAATATAGCCATGCATATTTTATGGAATGTTGTATCAGCAGATTAGAGAATACAATATAAAAACATGATGAAGATATCCATTCTAAATTAATGTGGAAGAAAGAAATAAAATGAACTATTTGAATGTGACAAGGCAGCCCACAGGGTTTTCTGTGTGACACCCTTAGAAGTCTTCACAAGGAAAATCATGGCAAGTTTAAGAGCACTGTGGTATAAAAAGAAAAAAACAAACTAAGACCAGTCACAAAAGAAAATCGAAGTCACGTACACTAACAACAGCTAAATAAAGCTAAATCCAGTGTTTAAAACGTACAAAGCCATGAGAGAGGCAAGAACGAGGCTCAGTAAAATACAGATGCTGCATGTCTGCTAAAAATCGGATAGAAGCATATTTACTCCACTGTTTTCTGCAGAATTACTGAAAACAATAAAAGTAACAGAACCTACATTTTTAAAAATAATGAAACATGCAAAAGGTTTTCTTAAAAAGGTCAAAATATGAATAACCCTCTTTTGATATAAAGTCTCATTGTTCTGAAGATACCAATACACTTTTTAACTTCAATGCATTTGTCATAAAATTCTAACAAATGTGTCACTCTCTTTGTAAGTGATTCTAGCATTTCATCTGGAAAAATAAGCAGGTGAGAAAAACGAAACCCAAAATCTAGAAAGGAAGATGATTAAGGCAGACTTTACCAGTCATAAAATAGATTTGCATTGTTAAAAAATATATATACTATAGGCAAAGAAATAACTAGGAGTATAAATCAAGATATTTCAAAAAATAGAGTCTCCGAATTTGATGGGAACTTATTGTCTACTAAAGATGGCATTCCAGTCAATGGAGAAAATATGAATTATTTATTATAGCATTAGAAAAACTGAGTAGCCAGAAAACAATATAAATTTTCTTAAAGCAGATATCATTTGAACTGGATCACTAAATTAAATGCATAAAGCAAAACATGATAATGTGAAAACAAGCTAATAAAGTTGCTCCAGAAGTAAATGGACGTATCGCTTTGAACAAAAAGCAAAATCCTGATTTGTAAATGTAATTAACGTATCTGTTAAAATTCTTTGTGTTATACACATTAGAAACTTGAATCTAACCAAAACAAGATATTTTTTGGTTAATTGGTGATAAATAATTTAATTGAAGGAAAAGCTGAGAAGGCAACAGGATAACCTAAAAATGTTCTCGGTATAGTCCTTCGCATGACTCAGCTGCAACAATTTCCAAATCTGATCATTTAAATTTCACAATTTCAGAAGAGAAAATCTAACAACCCAGTCTCAGTGAAGTGCCTTTGCATGAAAAGTTCACTGTGGTAGAAATGGAGTCCTCTGGCTACTGATAGCGTGTCCCGTTTGCTGATGTGATATCCCTGGACACGTATCTGTGAGCCAGGATTAGCCTTGGGTGATAGAACAAGTTTTAAATAAACAGCATCACAATGAATGTAATTGAAAAGTCAAAAAGCAAATATAAAAAAAGAGGGGAACATTGTACAACACGTATGATAAAGAGTACGTTTCCACTTTTAAGAGAGAACGCTAAAAAATGAATTAAAATGGAAAAAAAAAAAAAATGGCTGGGTGCGGTGACTCACGCCTGTAATCCCAGCACTTTGGGAGGCCAAGCCAGGTGGATAACCTGAGGTCAGGAGTTCGAGACCAGTCTGACCAACATGGTGAAACCCCCATCTCTATTAAAAACACAAAATTAGCTGGGCATGGTGGCACATGTCTGTAGTCCCAGCTCCTCGGGAGGCTGAGGCAGGAGAACCGCTTGAACCCGGGAGGCAGAGGTTGCAGTGAGCTGAGATCGAGCCCCTGCACTCCAGCTTGGGTGACAGAATGAAACCATGTATCAAAAAAAAAAAAAAAAAAAAAAAAAAAAATAGCCATGAGAGAATGAATATCGAAATAAATAAGGGCGGAGATTCTGGAGAGGGAAGCTCAGGTACAGACCTCAGCTCTACTCTAGTGTACCTGTGAACTGGAACCAGTTTCTCTTCCTCTGGCATGTTTCCTCACCAGAGGAATAGGGATCAAAATGGTGCACAACTCACGTATATTTTTTGTAGATTAGATGAATCAGTTCTAGCAAAATATTTACTTCAGAATCCAGCATGGAGCAAGCACTCAATAAATAATGGTGTACTTGCTTTGATAAATATTTTTATTAACCCTTTAGGAAGGGGCAACTTATTATGTACATAGAAGTTTAGAGGTGGCTGGGCGCAGAGGCTCACACCTGTAATCCCAGTATTTTGGGAGGCTGAGGCGGGTGGATCACCTGAGGTCAGGAGTTCAAAACCAGCCTGGCCAACATGGTGAAACCCCGTCTGTACTAAAAATACAAAAAGAAAAAGAAAAAAAATAGCCGGGCCTGGTAGCAGGCACCTGTAATCCCAGCTACTCGGGAGACTGAGGCAGGAGAATCGCTTGAACCCGGTAGGCGGAGGTTGCAGTGAGCAAAGATTACGCCATTGCACTCTAGCCTGGGCAACAGAGCAAACATCCATCTCAAAAAAAGAAAAAAAAGGTTTAGAGGTGAGGAATATATACAGTCAGTAAACTTATGAGAAAAAAAAAAAAGAAAACACAACAAAACTTCAACTTTGTTGATATTTAAAGTGATGAAATTTCAAACAATTAGAGAAGTCTCATTTTGCTTATTAGATTGGTGAAAATTAAACAATACCAACTACTGCTGAGAGTTTTCATTTGACCCTAAATCGCTACAAACTTTTTAAAGGCAATTATTACAAAAATAACTCTAAAATAAGAGGCATGCCGCATCCCTATCAGTGGCAGAGATAGTTGCCTTAGGATCAGAAGCACACCCCACCAGCCCCCTGGGCTACCTGCTCTTTGCTTTGTCAGGAGGCTTACATTGTGCTTGTCCAAGGCTCCTGTTTTCCTTTTTTTTTTTTTTGAGACAGAGTTTCTCTCTTGTTGCCCAGGCTGGAGTGCAACGGTGCAATCTCAGCTCACTGCAACCTCTGCCTCCCAGTTCAAGCCATTCTCCTGCCGAGGCTCCTGGGGTAGGTGGGGATGCCTGTGATGGGCTCCCCACTTCCCAGGCGGATCCAAATACAAGTTGACAAGATCAAACCCTATTATCAAGTGCTATTGAAGCCTAGGTAGTGCATAACAGGCGATGTCTGCTTGGCTGCAGGTCCCAGCCTTGTACTTCATTCTAGCTTCACCGAGAAACCCTGAACTTGTAGGGTTTAGCATAGTTCCCATCACTCTTAAACTACTTATTTTCCCTTCCATTTGTCTCTGTGTTTCCCCATACCACTACTTAAAACACATTGAAGAGACAAATGGTTAATACCTCAAATTTCCAACTTAATCTATTTCTATACATTTATCTATAAATTGAGTCAAATAAATAATGGAATTTGTATGTACTGAATTTTCCTTCCAACATTGTTATAATCATCAAGAAAAATAAAACATTATTTATTATTCCAGGACAGGCTCAATAAATTATGATATATGCTTAAAATGGGATACTATGTATATACTTTAAAAGCATAATGTAAATTCATATGCACTAATGCAGAAAAATGCTCATTACATATTATTAAGAAAAACAGCAAAGTGGACTACAGTAAGGGTAACATGATCATTTACATAAAATATATTTATACTTATCTTGCAAGTTTGCCTCAAGGGCAACAATTTAATTGCGGCCCTTCAAAACCAGGCAAGGTCTGTTGGGCCTAAGTAAAATAATTGGAAGTCACGGTTGTGAATTATACGATGAATTTCATACCTAAATGCAACGACGTGTTTTAAAAATTTTAAACTACGATAGTGTTCAAACAAAACAAAATGATTTGCCTCAATCCTACACTGGGAAAATAATGATACAGGCATTCATATTCATTTAACACTTCTAGAAGTGAAAAACTATTCTTAAGAAATTCTTAACAGAAATTACTATTTTGGAGTGGAACAAAGATGGTGAAAAGTAACCTTACTTTTACACTACATACTCTTTTTTGTGGTTTGCATTTATTTACTGTGAGCGTGTATTTATGCTGCAAAGACTAACGTAAACAAATATATATAAGAAGCCAACGAAAAATCTGTCTTAATACTTCAAATATATACAACATACATGTTTTCACAAAAATAAGACATAGTCATGTTTTGATACTCTCACTCCAGCAACGTCTAACTACATATATTTCTACATATGTTCTTCCACTAAGTTTTATATGTTCTTCTACTAAGGTTCTAATTACCTATAAAATGTTTATAATATGTCATATGACTTTGCAAATATTTTTTATACATGATGTTACTTCACCTGAATTTTTCTTCCATCACACTTCTTAATATCTGGTAAACATATGCTCATTCTTCTCAAACTTGCATATGAGACTTTCTTATATTATTCCAAGCTCTCCTCTCCCCCAATAGGGGTGACTCAGTTCCTCTCCTGTACTGCTTACTTATTCTGCATACTTTTATCATGTATAAATCACATTGAGTTCTTTATCATGTTTATTCTCTCTCTTCTATACTCTGAAAGTTCCTTGAGATCAGAAATAGCACTTTATTTTTCTTAATGTCACTAGTGCCATGCAGAATGCCAGAAACAAAATTGGTTCACCATACCTTCTTTTAACTGACCTGAGAGAAAACATTTCATATTTTGGTTAGTCTGTAAGTCATCCCTACAGTATAGAAGAATAGTAATTACTGCTATTTATTGAGGGCTTACAATGACATTTCTTGTGTACTTGATATGCATTATCTTATATAAGATTTACAGAAATTCTAAAGATATTATTATGATTACTAAGCTCATTTTTCATATGAGGAACTTGAGATTTTGAGTCATTAATTTTCTTGGCCAAACTATGATCTAGAACTTAATTATGATATCCTTAGTTTAGGATTTGAACCTAAAATAAAAAGAATCATGCAATTACCTTAAGATTCAAGAATGCATAAACTAAAAGTAGTGTTTTACATTCTATTTCTTCAGGTTTAGCAATTAAGTAGAAACAAAACCCCCAATGAATATAAATAAATTGGCTTGTAAATACATATATATGTATATATGTCTCAGCATCATAAAAAATACTATAATATATTCATTAATTATTGGAACATGTATATTAGAAAACATAGTTTGCCCAAGAAGAGAGCACAGAAGATAAGCAAAGCAAATTACTGATTTTAATACTTTTCACTCTAAAGAGATATAAATCCACAAGGACTAAAGATATCTCAAATTATACCTTTCAAGAAGAAGCACCACAGGAGCCCCAAAACAGGAAACCTCACATACACAGTTTATAAATATTATTTTTAAAAATATAAAAACTATCAAGAATCATAGAAAAATCAAATGTTCTAAAGCAAGAAAAATCAGCCACTGATTTAGTTACAGTATCATCATATCAGAAAAAAGATGAAAAGTCTTAGAAATCGGTTTTATTAGAGTATTTAAATTTTATTAACAGAAATACATAGTTTGAGAAAATGGAAATTTGCAAATTTAAAAAATATGTCTGTGGCCATAAACCTGTTTTTAAAAAGTAGGAAAAAAGAAGAAATTATTCCCAATCTCCATTCTAGTATTATGTAACATAAAAATGCTGTGAAATATAATTCCCTTATAGTCTGAAAAAGAATAGAAAATACTTTCCAGCATAGAAATTCACATACTTGAACTTGAATAAGGAATTACAATTCCCTACTTTAAAGAAGAGTTACAACTTTATCACCTTCTCTGTCTGTATTGATCCCAGTTGGATAGTTATTGTCAGTGGTGATATAAAGGTATAGGGAAAAACCTCATTGCCATTAACTGCTAATTGTAAATATAAAGACACACCAGAAAATTCAGAATGTCACTATGCCTTGTTCTTCAGTGCATTTATGTAAGAAGAAAGCACCCCGTGAGAAAGGCACCACTCTCTACTAAATGACCTGCTTGGGGCCTTAAGGCTCATGGTCTCCAAGCTGTTTAGTGGCCTGTGTCAAAAAAATGACTTGTTTCAGTCCAATTTCTCTCAATTCAATAACCCCTAAGCCTCTCAAAACAAAGCAAAGTTAAAATGATTTTCAATTGCTTTGGACTAGGATGTGTCAGGCAGTCACCACCATTTCATGAACATCAATAGAACAAAGCACTCACCCTTAAACCTTTCTCTTTTTCTCATTAATCAAAATTCCAATGACCTGATTTCTTTTTTAGCCTACTCTAGAAGAGATTTATGAGAAATGGGATTTTTCTGACTCATGACTTTGAGCTAAGTACTCTGGATATATATTCCAGAGAAAAGCAACACAGCTAATCATCCCACTTAACTCTAAATAATATGCCCTTGATTATGAATTGTATTCCAAAAGTCCAGCAATCAAGAAACTTGAGGGAAATGAGAGCATGGCTTTCTGTTCTCAACTCTATTTCTCGGTGAATGACTTTTTTTTCCTGTGGTTTATTTAGTCATACATTCTCATATAAGTTCATTGTGTCAGAAAGGTAAAATCACAAGAATTAGCGATGGAGGATTTCACCTACTCAGCCGCCTGTCGTCATCTGTCAACCTTCTACCCATTCATCACCTAGCCTGTCACACTTGACATAAGCTTCTGAAGGGATGGGCGAAAGGGAGGCAGGAGAGGCTGGATAAATGTCTTCATGATCATCTTTAGCAATGTCAGGCGCTCAGCACTCTCAGTATTTTAGACTTGCCTGTGACAGCTTTTCCACTAGCGCTAAAGCTGCATTCCAAATTGATATTTGTGGCGGTGTGGATTCTGGGCTAGAGCAACGCCTTAGGCAAGCCAAATTCTGCAGTTTGATACCAGTAAACAATATGATCTCTCTTTGTGTTTATGTGGATGTGCTGGAGTGGAATGAAGGGAGGATAACTTCAAATGACAGTTGCCACAGGTGATTAATTTTTTTTTTGTCTTTTACAAATTTACTCTGCCTACTTTAATTTAAATTGGTGTTCCTAATGATCCTTTCATTTTGCACAAAAGCTGAAGAGATGCTTTCACTCATGAAACAAATAAGCAGGCAGGATGTCATCCATGAGGATGATGCTTCTGACTCACTGTAAAAAAAAAAAAAAAAACCAGACGTATACTCTGAGGTGTTTCTTCTTTATTGACATCTACCTGATCATCCCATTTGTGACCAACAAATGCAATTGTGAGGAGAGACAGCTGATGGAGAAAGAAGGGATGCCAGTAAGATGGGATATGGAGAGATGCAACATAAAAGTTTTAGGAGAAAAGACCAGACTGAGCCCAGAGAGCAGAAAATATGCTCCAGCTCAACGTTGCTAATTGTAATCAGGAAAAAGTAAATTAATCTCACTGTGGCTCAGTGACAAAGGGGATAATAAATGAATGTTACTGCAAAAGGATACCATAAATTGTGACAATGCTTATGAAAGTATTTAAAAGTTACAAAGTATTATTCAAGTACTAGTTAAATATTATTTATAATTCTCTCATATCAAAGGGAAGTCAATGGACTGATAATTGAGCCTTTAAACTTTGCCTTGGGAATCAGAGAGAATATAAAATCTCATGTTTTATTAACTTTACTCTGTTTTTTTATGGTCTAATCTTAGTCATCTTTTAGGGTTTCCATTTTGGGATATATGTAAACATGAAAGCAGTAGGATTAGTATATATCAAAATATTTAAGCAATACATATTTAGAGAAGTTGGCAGCACAGAAATGAGCAACTTTTAAGAGTAATTTTAGCCATCTCATGGGAAAATTACAATCGTAAAGTAATACAATGCTAAATAAAGATTTTCAAGGATAATGGCCACTCAAATCACAATTCATTTTTATAACCTGAATTAAGGTTTTTTTTGAAAACAAACAAAAAACTTTACATTTTTTATTTTATTGCAGAAATATCCTTTAGAATTTATGATTCTAAAGGAAAATATCAGGATTTTTCACTTTCTCTTTACTCAGTCAATAGTCAGGGTCTGTACTGTGATTACCTGACATACATTCAAACAAATGTGAGCTCCCTCATTGATCTATCACTCTCTGGGGAGCAGAGCTCTCAGAAGCTCTCTGTTTCTGAATAACAAGGTGAGAGTGAGCCGATACAAACCTTCTTTGAAAGAAAATGTCAGATTTGGAGTACAGAAACAACAGAAATATCACAGCCTTCCTTAGAAGATACACAGGGCTGCATTTCCTAAAGTATGTCCTCTAGACACAATCTATTAGAAAATCTGATGAGCACGTATAGCCAAAGTGTTTACTGCTGCTGACTGCCCAAATCCACTCTTAGAGGAAAAGAATTGAAATGTAGATAACCTTAAGTTGCATCCAAAATATATTCATAATTTGAAACTCAAAGTTGAGTAATGACTTCTTTGTTCTACATAGACAATACCCTGTCTGCCTCCTGTAGCAATGCATGACATTTATTCAATTGGTGGGAACCCACAGGGTAAAAAAAGAGCTCAGAAAATAAAACATTGATCAATTATTTTTTATTTCCCAAAACATTTTCCTTTTTATACCCCAAAACATCTTACCTGGACCAATATTTTAGCTTATGAACTACCTACCTCCAGCTTCTCCTTAGTCCAAATCATCATCAGACCATTAATAGTCAGATTTGGATTTTCAAAACCCACCTCTGATCATGACTCTTATTCTTAAAACTTTTGAAGGTTTTCCAGCGCTAACACACACACACACACACACACACACACACACACCCTTTACAAGGCACATGATAACATTGCAGCAATGTTTTTATCCTTAGTTCCCATTAACCCTTCATATACAAGCTCACACTGCAGTTAGACAAAACCATCTATTTTCTTTCTAACACTGCCTGGGTTTTTCTTTTCTGTTCACACTGCTTTATTCTTCTGAAATATTCTTACTCTTCTGTCTCTGCCAGGTTGAAATTTTACTTATCCTTCAAGTTCTATGTCAAAGATTAAACACTAAGTTTTCTGACTGAATATCATTTCTCAGTATCCCAAATTTCCTTTAAAATACTCAGGAATACTCAAAAGCATTTGGTAATCCTCCACAGTGGCTCTCAATGGTAGAAGCCAAACTGTAACTAGAATGTGGGAAGGATTTTCAGCAGTTACAAGACATAACAAACCTAAGTGTCATTCCAATTTGGCAAGAAATGCTGGCTTGCTTGCTGTCATTTGAGGAACACCACATTGCAGAGCCTACAGAATGGAAGCATTGTCTCCACCCTCTTGAAAATCCCCCTTGTTAAGACCCAGATTCTCAACTTTGTGAGTTTTTTTTACATTGCATTTTATTAATTTTTTAATAACAAAATCTATTAATTTTCTAATGGCCAAATACTTTCATTATATTTTATTTTCTTAAATGGATTATCATTTCCAGAAAATTGATGAAAGGAGGTGGTCTGGAAGAAGTAGAAGGGATGGGTGGTAAGGCAAAGATTCTGCAGTAGTATAATCCAAACACTGTGGAGTTGGTGGGAGGGCTTAGAGAAACAAGAGGTAGGAACAAATTTTCCTTGGAGGAACCATATCATGTCATCTCTTGGTCAAGGTTTCAGACAAAGAGGTGATTAGAAATTATATACATATATATGTATGTGTGTGTATAGAATATAAATGCATTAAATTAACATTTAAGAAAACAATTGGAAATTCGAGCAAGAACTACATATATGAACATGCCTCTCAGCTGCAGATCTGAGACAAAAAGTATACCAAATGTTCAAGTGCAGGTGTGTAGTTTTTTCTTTTAACTGCATGACAAAAATGATTTAGCTTTTTTTTTGAAAATCAAATACATTGTGTGAAATGAATTTTGTGCAACTATTTTTTGCTTACTAGGTAGGTCTGTAATGCAAATTATAATACACAATTTATGCTCATGTTTGATGCCATAAGATTTACTACATTTCTGTTGAATTTATCTGATAACCCTCCCCAACTGAATTGAATGGTGAATAGTAGAATAAAGATATGCCTCATATTTTTCCTTCCATCAATTCTAGACAGAATTTTCCCATTTTCAGGACAGGTAAAAAGGAAAATAACTTGAATGGGACCTGTGAAAAATACTTACTATTCAGAAAATTACTTTGTAAACTTTTTGGATATGTCCAACTCTAACACATAGGTAAATAACTGAGTATTATATAAACCTTAATCCTCAAAACAAACATTTGGTTGGGACACATTAGAAACAAGATATTGTCAGAAGATGCACAAGTTATTATGAATGGCTAAGGTAGTTGCTATCCCATCAAAAAGATATATTAGAATAAAATTTTCTAAAACAAAACAATACAGTCATAGCATTCTCAGCATATTAACAGATTAGCTAATAGAGATTTCAATGAATACTAGTAAATGTAGCATATTGGTATAATAGTTAATGAGCCTCATATAAAAGAGTATGTAAGTCAGAGATAAAAGGTAAATCACAAATGTTTTTAAAGGTAAAAAATAAGCTGCAAAAGTATGTGAAAAAAGCAATCAGTGGATATAAATACTGAGATATTAGTAAAATAATCAATAAAATTATGTACCAAATGTATTCAAAAATTTTTTTTCTTCTAAAAAATAACGGGATACATGTGCAGAACATGCAAGTTTGTTACATAGGTATACATATGTTATGGTGGTTTGCTGCAGCTATTGACTCACCCTCTAAGTTCCCTCATCTCACCGCCACCCCCAACAGGCCCTGGTGTGTGTCATTCCCCTCTCTGTGTCCATATGTTGTTCTCATTGTTCAATTCGCACTTATGAGTGAGAACATGCAGTGTTTGCTTTTCTGCTCCTGTGTTAGTTTGCTGAGGATGATGGCTTCCAGATTCACCCATGTCTCTGCAATGGACATGATCTCATTCTTTTTTATGGCAACATAGTATTCCATGGTGCATATGTACCACATTGTCTTTATCCAGTCTATCATTTATGGACATTTGGGTTAGTTCCTGTCTTTGCTATTGTAAATAGTGCTGCAGTAAACATTCATGTGTCTTTATAGTAGAATGATTTAATTTCTTTGGGTATATACCCAATAATGGGATTGCTGGGTCAAATGCTATTTCTGGTTATAGATCCTTGAGGAATTGCCATATTGTCTTCCATGTTACCTGACTTCATGGTACCTGACTTCAAACTATACTACAAGGCTACAGTAACCAAAACAGCATGGTACAGACATATAGATCAATGAAGCAAAACAGAGACCTCAGAATGCCACACGTCTACAACCATGTGATATTTGACAAAACTGACAAAAACAAGCAATGGGGAAAGGATCTCCTATTCAGTAAGTGGTGCTGGGAAAACTGGCAAAGCCATATGCAGAAAATTGAAACTGGATGCTTTCCTTACATCTTATACAAAAATTAACTCAAGATAGATTAAAGACTTAAATATGAAATCTAAAACCATAAAAACCCTTGAGAAAAACCTAAGCAATACCATTCAGGACATAGGCATGGGCAAAGACTTCATGCCAAAAATTCCAGAAGCAATTGTAACAAAAGCCAAAATTGACAAATGGGATCTAATTAAACTAAAGAGCTTTTGCACACCAAAAGAAACTGTCATGTGAACAGTCGACCTACAGAATAGGAGAAATTTTTTGCAATCTGCCCATCTGATGAAGGTCTAATTTCCAGAATTTTCAAGGAACACAAACAGGTTTACAAGAAAAAAATAAAAACATCAAAAAGTGGGCAAAGGATATGAACAGACATTTATGAAAAGAAGACATTTACACATCCAACAAACATGAAAAAAAGCTCAACATTACTGATCATCAGATAAATGTAAATTAAAACCACAATGAGATATCATCTCACACCAGTCAGAATGGCAATTACTAAAAAGTCAATTACTAAACAGATGCTGGTGAAGCTGTGGAGAAATAGGAATGCTTTTATACTGTTGATGGGAATGTAAATTAGTTCAACCATTGTGAAAGACAGTATGGCAACTCCTCAAAATTTTAAAAATATGGCATCTGGGGAACTGTTTTGCCATGTATACAAAGCTAGCTTAGAGACAAGAGGAAAGGCTAGAAATAAGTAGGCACTTTTCTAAATAAAGAAGTGTAAACACCAATGTTCTTTATGGAATAGTGCCAGTATATCCCTTATTTAATGTTTTTATAAATGATTTAGAGAAAAAGTACATAAGAGAACCTTGAAGTTTGTGGAAATCTTTTCTGTGTAATGCAAAGCTATGCTGAATCTAAGTGATCTAAGGAACAGTTTGTAATTTGAGTTATAAAGAGCAAATTCATTTTAATCTGGGGCAGTGTATTTAAAAATATGTAATGTATATGTAGAATATATGTGTCTTGGTAACACCCATTTGCACTTAAGTTATGAGCTTTTGAATTATTATACTCATATCCTTCAAGACAACAGGAAATAAAGATTATTGCTTTCAAATATAACTATCAAATACTCATCATTGAGCAACTTGGAATATATTAGTATATTTAGTGTAAAACTAAATATACTAATTTTGCATTTACGCTATACTTAAAGCCTATATATCACTGTGAATGAGGGTTACAAAGATTATTATTTTCAATTATCTGGATTTCTCAGTAGCATTTGACACAGTTCATCATTCTATCTCAGAAGTACTCTGATTACCTGACATCAGAGACATAAAACTCTCGGTTTTTCAGCTAAATCTCTGGACTCTGTCTCAAAGTATTCATAGTCATTTTCTCCTCTACTTTGTGTCTTTGGAAAACTGTAAGTCTCTATTACCTGGAACTCCACAGAAGGCCATTTTTCTACTCAACCTGTACCTTCTCCTTAGGTTTCCTTCCACTACCATAACTTTAAATACCATGAATATGCATATTACTCACATTTTATTCCAGGTTTCTCTTCTGAATTCTGTAGCATGTATTTAAGTATCTACTTGGTATCATCACTTGATGTCTCATGAACATTACAAATATAGCATGTATGAGACCCAACCTTCAATGGCCCCCATCCCAAACATATTTCTTTTCTGTTTTTCCTTATCTGAGCAACAGACTTGACCTCATATCCAGTGCTCATGGCAGAAACCTGGGAAGCATTCTTGAAACAAGTCTCTTGTCACCCACCTTCATTCCATCCTTGCTTGGGTGAATTTTGATTAAAATGTTCCCTTCTTTCCATTTTATTCCAGGTAACTTGAACTTTTTAAAAAGTCTTCTAATAGATCTGTCTGGTTCTATTCCTATCTGTCTCTAATCCTCTACTTAAACAGGAGGAAAAGTGATATTTTTAAAAGACATAATAAATGTAACTCTCCTTCTCAAAAATCCAGTGTCCTTAAAATAAATACATCAAACACATTCTGCTTATAGTACAGCTTGATCTGTTCTATTGCATTTTTATCTTCATTTCCTGTTGTTTATTGAAAGAATATTGGGTTATTTCTATTTCTGGACAACATCAAATCCTTTTAGGTTCAAGCATGTTATTATTTCTACCTGTTGTCCAATTCTTCTGTTCAATCTTTCTCCTAGTCTTTCCCTCTCCCAGGACAAACAACCACCTGTCAACATCTACTCACTTATTTCATCTTAAATTCAATTCATTTTTCACTTAGAGACCATTCCTCTGACACCACTACTTGATTTACACACCTCTGTTACTACTTTGATAGCATTTTTAAACTTCTCTTTCATGCAAATTGTGGGAGTTATACAGATATTTAGTTACTTATGTGTATGGAGACTGTAATAGTCCATTTTCACACTGCTGATAAAGACATACCTGAGACTGGGTAATTTACAAAAGACAGAGGTTTAATTGGACTTACAGTTCCACATGGCTGGAGAGGCCTCACAATCATGGTGGAAGGCAAGGAAGAGGAAGTCACGTCTTACATGGACGGTGGCAGGCAAAAAAAAAAAGAGCTTGTGCAGAGAAACTCCCATTTTTTAAAACCATCAGATCGCATGAGACCCATTCACTATCACAAAAATAGCATGGGAAAGACCTGCCCTCACGATTCAGTTGTCTCCCACCAAGTCCCTCCTACAACACCTGAGAATTATAGGAGCTACAAGTTGAGATTTGGGTGGGAACACAGAGCCAAAACATATCATTATCATTCCATTCCTGTCCCGTCCCAAATCTCATATCTTCATGTTTTGAAACCAATCATTCCTTCCCAAGACTCCCCCAAAGTGTCAACTAATTTCAACATTAACTCAAATGTCCACAGTCCAAAGTCTCATCTGAGATAAGGCAAGTCCTTTCTGCCTTTGAGACTGCAAAATCAAAAGCAAATTAGTTACTTCCTAGATACAACGGGGGTACAGGCATTGGGTAAATACAGCCATTCCAAATGGGAGAAATTGGCCAAAACAAAGGGGCTACAGGCCCTAGGCAAATCCAAAATCCAGTGGGGCAGTCAAATTTTAAAGCTCCAAAATGATCTCCTTTGACTCCATGTCTCACATCCAGGTCACACTGATGCAAGAGGCGGGTTGCTATGTTCTTTGGCAGCTCCGCCCTGTGGCTTTGCAGGGTACAGCCCCTCTCCTGGCTGCCATCACAGGTTGGCTTTGAGTGTCTGTTGCTTTTTCAGGTGCCCAATGCAAGCTGTCAGTGGACCTACCATTCTGGGTTCTGGAGGATGGTGGCCCTCTTCTCACAGCTCCACTAGGCAGTGCCCCAGTAGGGACTCTGTGTGGGGGCTCTGACTCTACATTTCCCTTCTACACTGCCCTAGCAGAGGTTCTCCATGAGAGCCCTGCCCCTGCAGCAAACATCTGCCTGGGCATCCAGGTGTTTCCATACATCTTCTGAAATCTAGGCAGATGTTTCCAAACCATAATTCTTGACTTCTGTGCACTTGCAGGCCCAACACCATGTGCAAGCTGCCATGGCTTGAGGCTTGCACCCTCTGAATCGGCAACCTGAGCTCTGCATTGGCCCCTTTCAGCCACAACTGGAGTGGCTGGGATGCAGGGCACCAAGTCAGTAAGCTTTACACAGCACAGAGACCCTGAGCCTGGCCCACAGAACCACGTTTTTTTCTCCTAGGCCTCCAGACCTATGATAGGAGGGGTGGCTGTTAATATTTCTGACATGCCCTGAAGACATTTTCCCATTGTCTTAGGGCTTAACATTTGGCTACTGGTTATCTATGCAAATTTCTACAGCTGACTTGAATTTCTCCTCAGAAAATGGGATTTTCTTTTCTATTACATCGTCAGGCCGCAAATTTTCCAAATGTTTATGCTCTGCTTTTCTCATAAAACTGAATGCCTTTGACAACACCCAAGTCACTTCTTGAATGCTTTGCTGCTTAGAAATTTCTTCCACCAAGCTGAGCATGGTGGCTCATGCCTGTAATCCCAGCATTTTGGAAGGCCAAGGCAGGTGGATCACCTGAGGTGAGGAGTTCAACATGACCTGGCCAACATGGTGAAACCTCGTCTCTACTGAAAAATACAAAAAATTACCTGGGTGTGGTGGCAAGCATCTGGAATCCCAGCTACTTGGGAGGCTGAGGCAGGAGAATCATTTGAATCTAAAAGACAGATGTTGCAGTGAGCCGAGATCACACCACTGCACTCCAGCCTGGGCAACAGAGCAAGACTCAGTCTCAAAAAAAAAAAAGGAAAAGAAAAAGAAAAAGAAATTTATACCACCAGATGCCCTAAATAATATCTCTAAAGTTCAAAGTTCCACAAGTCTTTAGGGCAGGGGCAAAATGCCACTAGTTTCTTTGCTAAAACATAGTAAGAGTCATCTTTCTTCCAGTTCCCAAAAAGTTCCTCATTTCCATCTGAGACCACCTCAGCCTGGACCTTATTGTTCATATCACTATCAACATTTTTTTCAAAGTCATTCAACAAGTCTCTGGAAAGTTCCAAACTTTCTCACATTTTCCTGTCTTCTTCTGAGCCCTCCAAACTGTTACAACCTCTGTCTGTTACTCAGTTCCAAAGTCACTTCCACATTTTCGGATATCTTTTTAGCAATGCCCCACTCCCAGTATCAATTTACTGTGTTAGTCTGTTTTCACACTGCTGATAAAGACATACTGAAGACTGGGCAACCTACAGAAGAAAGAGGTTTAATTGAACTTACTGTTTCCCATGGCTGAGGAGGTGTCACAATCATGGCAAAAGGCAAGGAGGAGCAAGTCACATCTAATATGGATGACAGCAGGCAAAAAAGGTGCTTGTGCATAGAAACTCCCATTTTTTAAAACCATCAGATCTCATGAGACCCACTCACTTTCATGAGAACAGCATGGGAAAGACCCACTCCCATGATTCAGTTTTCTCCAATCAGGTCCCTCCCACAGCATGTGGGAATTATGGGAGCTACAACATGAGATTTAGATAGGGACACAGAGCCAAACCATTCAGAGACTGACTCACAGTCCTGTGCTATCAAGATAAAGCTCAATGTTCTGTGAAGTAAGAATTCAGTCTATATTTTTACTGTCGATTTCACATGATCTAAATCAGTTTTTAATGAATGCTTAAGACATTTAAAAATTTCTATGTTGTAAATTTTATTTAATGTGTGACCCTGATAAAATGGGCACGAGCTAAGTCAACAACAAATCAGAGAGCAGTGCAAAGAAGGCATTCCCTTCATAGATTTATGCTGAACAAATGTAATTACCACTTCACACTTGTAAATTTAGGAAACATCAATTCATTTACTATTTCATACACAAGGTAAAAATTTCATGAACTGTATGACTTCCAATAGATTGTAAAGGCTAAAGTATAGATAAGTACAACAACAACCAGCTGTATTTATGGAGGACCATCTATAGGTTGCTAAGGAAAATAAGAATGTTTTGAGAATCACCTGAGATTTGATTTGATGTCGGTATTTTAATCTTTCAAAATGAAGGCATTTTAATTTCAAAGTTATACATGTTCATTTTTACCTGACATTCCCAATTCTAATAAATTAAATTTGGCTCGACTTTAGCACACTGATGTTTAAAGACATCTTAGCCTGTGACCTAGACTATTCTCCAATTGTAATGTATCTGTTTCATCAAATCCCATTGTTAGTAATGATTTTTCAAATTTCTATGGAAAATAGGTTCCTGAAATTTTCTTTCATAGTAATTAAGAGAAAATGCAAAGTTTTTTGCTTAACATTCTGTCTTACCTATTGACTGTAGGAGCTATAAGACAAAAATGGTGTATTTCTCACTCATTATTTTATTTCTAACATCTATCTAAAACAGTGTTTGAAACAAAATAGATATTTCTTAGTAAATATAGTCAAGGAAGGAGAGATGTTTCTAGTCTCTTAAGACAACAATTTGTATAAATATTGCTGTAGTGCAACTCAAAGTAGTTAAATATCTCAAGCATATCAAATAGAAAGAATCATATAATTTATGCTGAATAATAATCATTGACAGTATATTTTATGAGCAGAGTAGGATCAGATATAAATTTTACTGTGGAATTTAAACAAATGAAAAGGATCAAGTAAAACAGCTTGTTACATTTCCCTATTTTCTTCTGAAAGACCAATTAAAATGACCAATTTACATATCATGATTTCAACTTGCTTTACAAAATCATAGAAAGTTGTTACTATTTTAGACTATTGCCCAGAGAGATCACTGAGATTGAAGAAATTTTAGTAACAAGTAAAGAAATTGGATCTTTTAAAAGATCCATATTCCAAAATATCCATAATCTAAAACCTAGACTTTTTGTTCAGACCACAAATGTTCTGGTATCCTTACAGTTAATCCAAGATTGGAGTGATTAGGGCCAATATGATACAAATAAATAAGTTAAAATATAAACACTAACATAGGTAGCACAGATATTTGCAAATAGAAGAAATCCAGAAACCAAAAGTTGAAAGATCTAGATAACAGAAAGGTGAAATCGGATTACTCTCAATCAGAGGTTATTTGTTCCCTTCCTTGCTTTATAAATCCTGCTGGTGTAAGCTGCATGACTTTTCAGGTAATGACTCCTCCTGTATCCAGGATGAATTGGAAGTGCTGCAAGTAAATTTGCCTTCAGTTTTAGCAGAAGGGAAGCTCCTGGGAGATCCTCATATTAAAATTTAGGTTAGTTTCTTCAGAGTCAGCAAAACAAAACAAAATAAAACCCAACACCCAAAACCTGTAACAATAATATGATGAGAAACAAATCAACATTCACAAAAAAATCTTTTGGATTTAACACACTGCATTGTATTATTTGCTTAAATATCTATATTATTGTAATGGCTGTCACTAAACCTGATTACTGCATGTGGAAAATAATTTCATTGCTGAATCTGTCAAAATAAGCCTGGCATATTACATTATAAAGTCTATCTATAACAATTAAACATGAACATGAGTAACCATTTCAACAAAGAAATACTACAGATGAATGATCCATCCTTACTGTGAAATTCAATAGTGTTATGATATAGACTGCAAAACTCAGTTAATATGAATTTCCTGCTTTTTGTATATACAAAATGACATTTTCAGTACATATGCATACACACATGTACATACACTCATACATAGTGTGTATTGTGTGTATTTATTCACATATTGTATGTTACTTTTTTGATATAGCATATTAGTCGTTTTATTAAGTCTCTTTATAAGTCTTGGGTAACAATGAAAGATTTCATGTCAGTGATGTTTGGAGAGCTAACTCTAAAACTATATTAGTTGGGATGTCATGATGTTTAGATTGCACTTTGACAAAGGAGAATGATATTTGTCTTTAAAAGCTGAAATCATGAAGCACAACACTGTTCATTATAAATGAAACTACTGGTAGTATTGGTTATGGATGAAAACTGACCAGGTAACAACACATAAATAACACTTGTTAAAGATACACCAACATTTAAAATACATACTAATAAATTATTCCCTTGCAAGATTGTGCATGAAAATATTGATCCTATTTTGGTGACTTAAACTCCACCAAACCTTAGTTTTCTAAAGGTATATTTTTGTCCTTGAGCACTACTAATTCTTGAAAGCTATCATTTAGTTGCCATATTAAATGAGATAACATATGTAAAAGTATTCACATTTTTAAAGTATAATAAGAGTAATTATTATCTTCCTGAAAGAGTGAGAATATAACAATAATATAACTTTCTCTTCTGTAAAGTGTTATAGTAAAGTGTAATAGTAAAGTGTTACAGAAGATAAAGTTATATTATTGCTGCATTCTTACTCTCTCAGGAACATAGTTCCAGGTTGCTCATCTAATTTTCTATTACATAGATTTCAGAGTGTTCCCACAAAAAGATTTTATACTTTATGAAATTCAGAATGATCATCAGTTTGAGATTGCCAGGTGGTTGATAAAGGTGTTTGATAATCCCAGTTTTATATATGTTTATAGTCATTTAATGAGACAGTGCCATTAGCTTAGAATTAGTTATGATGAATTTCAAAAAATATTGACATTCATAACAATAAAAAATATGTTTAAAAATTGAGAAAATATTTTCCTATGGGAAACATAAACATAAACATATTACAAACATAGCCATTTGGACTAAGGAATTTTGGCCAGAGTAAATTGAATGGGAAACTGGAAGTTACAAATGTGTTAATATTGTCTTACACACAGTAGTTTATCTTTTCATATGTCATATGTACTAGGAAGGCAACTATACTTCCTTCCAGGTGCCTACCAGAAAAAAAAATGATGTTCTTTCAATCATACATAATTGTAGAAATGTTTATACCCACCAGAGATATATGAGTGTGTTCATTTACCTAAAAGAATTTTGACATTTTGTGTTATTATTGTTTTTAGGCTTTGGCAGTGAGATCCATGAGAACAGATTTTGTAGTGTAAATTAAAAATTTTGATTGCATGCAAAGTTAAAAAGTGCTGTATACATTTTTAATGAATGTTTTATTTTGAAATACTTTAATATTCACAGAAAACTATCAAAGGCATTACAGACTTTTCTTATACCCCACTCCCAATATTTCTCACTGTTTATATCTTATACTACCATGGTACATTAGTCATAATAAATGAATCAATATTAATATATAAATGAATATTAATATTAATTGGCTTATACAACAAATAATATTCATTATTAAAATAATATATACATTTATAAATAATTACCAAATATTGATATATATAAATAATATAAATAACTACCATTAAGTTATTATATCATAAACCACTATTATAGTTACTATTAACTAAACTCCATACTTTATTCTAGTTTTTTAGTTTTTTTCTAATGTCTTTTCATTTTTCCAGTATCTCATCTAGAATATAACATTACATTTATTTATCATGTCTCCTTAGACCCCTTTGAGCTATATAATTTCTCAAATTTAATTGTTTTTGGTGACATTGACAGTTTCGAGAAATATTGGTCAGGTATTTTGTAGAATTTTTTTTCAAGTGGTATTTGATTCATTTAAAAAAGATAGACTAGGGCTATGGGTTTCACGTAGAAGGTCAAAGATGTAAAGTGCTGTTCTCAGCACAATATATCAATGATATGTGTAATTGACTGAACTTTATCAGTGATGATACCAACACTGATCATACACGTACCTGATTAAGGCAGTGTTTACCATATTCTTCAATGTATACTTATTTATCTTTATCTCCCATTTCCATGCTGTATTCTTTGGGGGAGAATCATATTGATTTCCAATATATCCAATATTCCCAACACAAAGAAATGATAAATGTCTGAGATGATGATATGCTAATTAACCTGATCTGATCACTATACATTACATGTATCAAAATTACAATGTACCCCAGAAATATGTACAATTATGTGTAAACTTAAAACAAAATAAAGAAATAAGTCTATGCCATACTTAAGGGGTGGCAGTTGTATTCCACCTCCTTGAGGGGATGTATCTACATGAAGTGTTCAGAATTTATAAGAAAAATCTGTATTTTCTTCTCCAGGGATTGAGTTATTGAATCACTTATTAAATCACTTATACCACTTCTTTAAAACTACCCAGTCTCAAGTATTCTTTATAGCATGTGAAATCAACCAAATGCACCAATTGTTTTGATTTTTCAGAATTTCCTTACTTTCTGGTGTGAGAAGATGCACCCAGCCTTTTGTTGTGTATTCCCTAACTCAGACATAAAATTAACCATTTTTCCCAAAAAGTCCTGGTTGCTTTAGTGGAAAATGGTGCATGATGGGGTGCCCTTTATATGTGACCTGCCCCTTCTCTCTAGCTGCCTGTAAGATTTTTTATCTCTCATTGACTTTGGGGAATGTGATAACTATACGTGTTGAGAAGGGTTGTCTTGTACAGCAACTTGCAGGATTTCTCTGAATGCCCTGAATTTGCATGTTGACCTTTCTAGTGAGGGTGGGAAAATTTCTATGGACAATATCTTCAACTACGTTTTTGAAGTTGCTTGCTCTCTGTCTATCTCTTTTAGGAATACCAATTAATCATGATTTGTGTCTCAGCATAATCCCATATTTCTGAGAGGTTTTGTTCATTTTTAAAATTCTTTTTTCTTTATTTTTGTCTGCCCACACTGATTTGAAAAAGTGGTCTTTGAGCTCTGTGATTCTTCTTCAGCTTGGTCTATTCAGTTATAAATGGTTCCAATTGCACTTTGAAATTCCTATAGTAAAATTTTCATTTCTAAAAGTTCTGTTTGGTTCTTCTTAAAATGGCTATATCACCTTTCAACTTTTGAACTGTTTAACTGTCTTCCTCAGATTCGATTTCAACCTTTTCCTGTAACTCAAAAAGCTTCCTTGCCATTCTAATTTTGAATTCTATCTGTCATTTCAACCATTTCAGTATGATTAAGAACCATTGCCGGGGAGCTAGTGTGGTTGCATGGAGGTTAGAAAACACTCTGGTTTTTAGAGTTGCCAGTGTTCTAGCACTAGTTCTTTGCCATCTGCGTGGGGTTATGTTCATTTAATCTTTGAAGTTGCTGGCTTGGATGGGACTTTTTCTTTTATATTCTTTGATATCCTTGAGGATTCAACTATAGTATAAGTTGAGTTTAGTCAACTGGCTTTGTTTCTGGATGCTATTATGGGCCATGGCTCAGCTCAGCACTCCTGGCCTGCATACTCTAAACCTGACAGGCTGGGACCTGGCCTGCTTGTTTATTCTCTGGCCACTTGAGGTTAGGCACCTGCTGCACTGGAGGGGCTGACATGTTCCCAATTGCTCCCACTGGCAAGAGCACTCTAACAGAGACTGCCAGCAGAAGCACTCTGGTGAGGTGGCAGAGGTGGCAGTGAGCTTACATGCATATGCATGCTTGAAAGGAGGGGCGAGGAGGTTGTTGCAGGCAAATGCACACTGCCAGGGGAAGCTGTGGGCAGGTGTGTGCTGGTGGGGGAAGACTGCAAGTGGATATGCACTTGCAGGGGTCTGTCTATAAAAGTAATCCCATGAGTAGGCAGGTTCTGCCACGAAAAGAGCTATGGCAGTGGCTGCTGGCGAGAGGAGGCTGTGCTATAAACAGGTTCAGCCAGGGAGGGACCCTGGGAGAAGCTGTCGGTCAAGGGAGTGCTCAGATCAGACTGGCCTCATCCCATGGCCAAGATAGCACTGCTCTGTCCAGGTCTAGCAACTAACAAAGGTTGAAACTGCCTAGAGGAGTATGGTGAGACCAGGGGGATGGGTGCCCATGGCCATGCAGTGCCAAAGCTTCTTGTCTCTGCAATGACTGGCATTCTCTCTGACAACTCTCCAGGCAGTTCTCCCTGCTATATTAGAAGTCCAATGTAGGTCATGGGGTCTCCCACAGTCAGGATCCCAGAGGTCCATGGTGAGAGTGGGCCACTTCACACCTATAAAACTTACCCCTTCCGTAGGAGCTGTTTGGGGCCAGGAACAAGTCCTGGTGCTCAGCAACCCCCGGCATGGTTCGCGCTTCCTCCTCTTTCAGCCCCAGGGGCTGTGTCCTTCCTCTGTCAACTCTCAATGCCTTCTTTCCAAAGAACTGTTCAGAGTGTGCTGGTCTACTCAATGGTCTAGTCTCTCTTGGTGCAAGAAGCTCTTCCTGGTTGCATCTAGTTGGCCATCTTGTCTCTGCCTTCTCATCACTGTTTTGTAGTTTTCCTTGTAAAGGAGTTTTTACCTCTTTGGTTAAATTTATTCTTACCTATTTTAAAACGTATTTTGGCTATTTTAAATGAGATTGCCTTCTTGAAGTCCTTCTCAGCTAGTTCATATTGGTGTATAGAAACACTACTAATATATATAAGATTATATCATCTGCAAAATGGAACAGTTGACTTCCTCCTTTCCAATTTTAATGTACTTTTATTTATTTCTCTCTCTCTCATTTATTTATTTATTTTGAGATGTGATCTTGCTCTGACACCCAGGCTGGAATGCAGTGGCACAATCTGAAATCTCTGCCTCCCTGGCTCAAGCGATCCTCCCACCTCAGCCTCCCTAGTAGCTGGGACCACAGGCGTGTACCACCATACTCAGCTAATTTTTAAATTTTTGTAGAGACAGGTTTTTATCATGTTGCCCAAGCTGGTCTTGAACTCCTGAGCTCAAGCCATCCATCCACATTGACCTTCCAAAATGTTGGGATTACGAGAATGTGCCACACCCCTGGCCTCTTTCTTTCTCTTGTCTGATTGCTCTGGCTAGAAATTCCAAAACTATGTTGAATAGGAGTAGTGTAAGTGGGCCTTCTAGTCTTGTTCTAATCCATACAGGAAAGGCTTTCAGCTTTTCCCCATTCAGTTTGATGTTTGCTATGGGTATGGTATATATGGCTTTTATTATATTGAGATATGTTCCTGTAATCTAGTTTGTTGAGAGTTTTTATCATGAAAAAATGTTGAATTTTATCAAATGATTTTTCTGCATATATTAAGATGGTCATATGATTTTTTCCCCTTCATTTTGTTGATGTTATATATCATGTTGATTGATTTACATATGTTGAACTACTTTGCATCTCTGGAATAAATCCCTCTTGATCATGCATGGTACATTATCTTTTTATTGTGCTCTTGCATTCAGTTTGCTAGCATTTTGTGGATAATTTTTTATTCTATGTTCTCAGGGATACTAGCCTGTTGGGTGGTGGTGGTTGTTGTTGTTGTTGTTGTTGTTGTTGTTTTAAATTGTGTCTTTGACTGGTTTTGGTATTATGATAATATTTGCCTCTAGAATAAATTAGGAAGAATTCCCTCTTCTTCAATTTTTTTTTTTAATAGTTGGAAATTTGGTGTTAGTTTCTGAAGTCTGGTAGAATCTGGCAATGAAGCCATCCAGGTCCATAATTTTCTTTGCTAAGACATTTTTTGAAATTAACACTTCAATATCATTACTCATTATTGGTCTATTTAGTTTTTTTTATTTCTTCCTGATTCAATATTGGCCGATTGAATATGTTCATTAATGTATCCACTTGGTTTAAGTTTTCCAGTTTGTTACTATATAGTTGTTTATATATTGTCTGATCATATTTTGTATTTCTGTGTTATTAGTTGTAATGTCTCTTTTTTCATTTCTGAGTTTATTTCAGTCTTACGTATTTTCTTCTTGGATAGTCTAGCTAGAAGTTTATTGATTTTGTTTATCTTTTCAAAATATCAACTTTTTTGTTTTATTAAGTCTTTGTATGTTTTTAGTCTCTGTTTCATTTAGTTTGGATCTGAACTTCATTATTTCTGTTCTTCTACTAATTTTGTTTTTGATTTGTTCTTCCTTTGGAGTTTATTGGGTTGCATCATAGATTGTTTATTTGGAATCTTTCTACTTTTTTGATATTGGCATTTATTGCTATAAACTTACCTGTTAGCACTGCTTTTGCTGTATCCCATAGGTTTGGGTATGTTGTATTTTGATTTTCATTTGTTTCAAGAAAAATTTTTATTTCCTTTATAATCTCTGCCTTAACTCAGTGGTTATTCAGGAACATTACTGTTTAATTTCCATGCATTTGTTCATTTTCCCAAGTTCCCCTTGTTATTGATTTCTAATTTTATTTCATTGTGGTCTGAGAAGATACTTGATATATTTCAATTGTTAAAAATCCTTTGAAAATGTTCCATGTGAATACTATGCAGCCATAAAAAAGGATGAGTTTGTGTCCTTTGTAGGGACATGGATGCAGCTGGAAACAATCATTCTCAGCAAACTATCGCAAGAACAGAAAACCAAACACCGCATTTTCTCACTCATAGGTGGGAACTGAACAATGAGATCACTTGGACTCGGGAAGGGGAACATCACACATCGGGGCCTATCACGGGGAGGGGGGAGGTGGGAGGGATTGCATTGGAGTTATACTTGGTGTAAATGACGAGTTGATGGGTGCTGACGAGTTGATGGGTGCAGCACACCAACATGGCACTAGTATACATATGTAACAAGCCTGCACGTTATGCACATGTACCCTAGAACTTAAAGTATAATAACAAAAAAAAAAAAAAAAAAAAGGCAGTAAAAGAATAAGATGCAAATCAAGCTATTTTTAAACCATCATCTTCAAGGCCTTTAAAAAAAAAAAAAACTATAAGGTCTTTAGTGGTGTTTCTAGTTGAAGTAATTTAGAGATGATTAGGTATTGTTATTTTTGATTCAGTTCTTTAGAACAAAAACTTAACAGAAATAGAAAGCTTTGCCATTTCTTTTCCCCACAACTTTAAAAAGTAAACTGTGAGTTTTGGGTCACAAAAACCTTTCTTTTTCAGTCTCCTTTTTGTGCAAATTCATCCACCATCAAATTACATTGTACTCCTTCCTCCTCTGACTACCTGTGGAAGAATGTTTATATAAATAAACTCAAAGTCCTTTTTAAAAAAAAGAAAAGAAAAAAAAAGAAAAGAAAATGTTCCATGTGCTGATGAGAAGAATGTGTACTCTGTAGCTGCTGGTGACATGTGTACATGTCTGTTAAGTCCACTTAACCTAATGTTCGGTTAATTTTTTATCTAGATAATGCATCTAATGCAGAAAGTGGGGTGCTGAAGTCCCCAAATATTATTGTATTGGAGTCTATCTCTCTCTTTAGATCTAATAATATTTGCTTTATTTATTTGGGTGCTCCAGCATTAGGTGCATTTATGTTTAGACTTTTTATGACCTCTTGCTGAATTGATCCCTTTATCACTAGATAATGTTCTTCCTTGTCTCTTTTTACTGTTTTTGACTTAAAGTCTGTTTTATCTGATATAAATACAGCTCTTTCTCTTCACTTTTGGTTTCCATTTTCATGTAATATCTTTTTCCCTTCCTTTATTTTCAATCTATATATTTCCTTATAGTTAAAATGAGTTTTTGCAGGCAGCATATAATTGAGTCATTTTAAAAATTCAGTCAACTAGACTATATATTTTATGTGGAAAATTTAAATTATTTACATCCAAGATTATTATTGATATGTGAGTCTTTAGAGCTATCATTTTATTAATTTCTGATTGTTTTCTATATACTATGTTCCTGTCTTTCTCTTATTGCTTATCATTGTGGTTTGGTAGTATTTGTGCAATGGTAATATTTTCAGTCCTTTTTATTCCTTATTCGTGTGTTTATTATACCAGTGAGTTTTATATTTTAATGCATTTTCATAATGGTAGATATTATTCCTTCATTTCCAGTCAGAAGTAAGACTCCCTTAAACATTTTGTTTTTGTTTTTGTTTTTGTTTTTGAGACAGAGTTTTGCTCTTGCTGCCCAAGCTGGAGTGCAGTGGTGTGACCTTGGCTCACCGCAACCTCCACCTCCCGGGTTCAAACAATTCTCCTGCCTCAGCCTCCTGAGTAGCTGGGATTACACACATGTGCCACCACACAGGTTAATTTTGTATTTTTAGTAGAGATGGGGTTTCCCCATGTTGGTCAGGCTGGTCTCGAGCTCTCGATGTCAGGTAATCCACCCACCTCGGCCTCCCAAAATGCTGGGATTACAGGTGTGAGCCACCATGCCCATCTCCCTTAAACATTTATTGTAGCACCAGTCTACTGGTGATGAAGTACCTCAGCTTTTGATTGTATGGGAAAAACTTTATTTCTCCTTCATTTATGAAGGATAACCTTGCTGGATGTAGTTTTGGCTGGCAGAGGTCAGCACTTTGAATATATCATCCCATTTTATCCTAACCTCTGAGGTTTATTCCCAGAAATCTGCTCTTAATCTGATAGGGTTCCCTTGTAACTGACTAGATGTTTCTCGCTTGCTGTTTTTCGAATTCTCTCCTTACATACGCGGTAATCTCAAGGCTCAGGAAAGTTGTGTGCTGGGTGTGAGAAGTTTCATCTTCATATGCCTGACCTCACACCACTGCCAATGGACTCTGAAAACAGTCCACCTCGGCTTTATATTTCCTGAGTAGAACTTAGATCACTGATCTTAAGCAATAAAGAATATTCTTTCCTCAAAGGAATGGGGACACAGTGCAAGTTACTCTGAACACCTCATTCTTTTTTTTTTTTTTTTTTTTTTTTTTTCCACCCAGTGGCCTATAATGTTGTTTTAACCAATTTTTAAAATTTATTATATTTTCAGTTCTGAGATACATGTGAACAACTTGCAGGTTTGTTACATAGGTATACATGTGCCATGGTGGTTTCCTGCTCCCATCAATCCATCATCTAGGTTTTAAGCCCCTCATGCATTAGGAATTTGTCCTAATGCTATCCCTCCCCTTCCTCGCAAACCCCCAACAGGCCCTAGTGTGTGATGCTCCCCTCCCTGTGTCCATGTATTCTCATTGTTCAACTCCCTTTAATGAGTGAGAAAATTCAGTGTTTGGTTTTCTGTTCCTGTGAACACCTCATTCTTATTTCAGGATATTGCATTCTCAGCCCGTTCTGTGGTTTTTCTAAGAACTGCAAGAGGGAGAGAGAAGATCTGGGTTGGCCAGAGTCATTCAGAGGCCTGCCTTCCTACATGTACCAATTATTTATTTTTTTCTTGAATGTCCATATTGAATAGGAGTGGTGAGATAACATACTGCCTGGTTCCTGATTTTAGAGGAAAAGTGTTCAGTGTCTCATTAAGTGTGATGTTGCCAGTAGGTATTTTTCATATAAACCTTTAGAAATTTTCTTTGATGCTTGGGTTTTTTGAATTTTTTTCATGAAGAGTTGTTGAACTTTATAAAATACTTTTCTGCATATTTTAATATGATCTTTTCTCTGCTAATATGAGAAATTATGATTATTGATCTACAAATGTTGAGCCAGACTTCCTCACATTCCAGAATCCTGATGTATTATATTTTTATATTTTGCTGAATTGAATTTGCTAATATGTTATAAAGAATTTTTGTGTCTATGTTCATGAGAAATATTGGTCTATAGCTTTGGTAATTTCTTGGATAAATTTGGTGATAGGGTAACCCCGTTCTTTCAGATAAAAAGTGTTCTTTCCTCCATTATTTTCTGAAACATACTGTGTAAAAATGACATTATTTCTTCCATACATATTTGGTATAGCTCACTGGTAAAACCACTTGGGCACTTTAACTTAAATTCTCTGACAAGTTCAAAGAAAAGCATTTATTTTTAGTTTTTTTCTAGCCTGTGTATGTTGCAAGGAAAAGAACAATGACTTCCAGTCCTTCAGTACTTTTATAGGTCAAAGATGAATCCATAAGCCTGTTTTTCTGTTTTGGCCATTTAAATAGTTGTTTTAGTTTTCATGTTCACATGTTCTTAGCCCATTCTTACAATATTTTTATATTCTTAGCAGATATGTTTATGGAGTATTTATGGTATACTAAAATTTGACTTGTTGTTTGTACCTTGAAGTAGCTATCCTTATCTATAATACTATTTGTAATTATGCTTAATTTTATATTTAAATATTTATAATAATTATATTATGTTATAATTTACATATAATAAAATTCCCTTAGTGTAGGTGTATAGTATATGAATTTGGATAATTATACACGGAAAGTAGATATACTCTCCCCCACAAGTAAGGTATAGAAAACTCCAATCATCCTAAACAATTTCTCTGATGCATTAGAGCTGATTCTTTTTCTCTGGTTTTCTTACCTAGATAGCTACTTATAGGTTTTTTATCACTAGAATTTTACCTTTTCTGTAAAGTCAAATAAATGGATCATTCAGACAAGTAGTCATTTGTGTTTGACTGCTTTCACTTAGCCTAATGTTCTTGAGATTTATTCCTTTCTCTCATCATCCTTACCCAATCCATCAACAAATCTTATTGGCGCTACCCCCTAAACTATTTATTATCTGTCTACTTCTCTTATAATTCATTTCCAGCAGCCTAGTCTTCCTGGAAAACTGTGTAGCTTCCTAACTGATATCTGTGTGTCAAATTTGATTCTGTTCAGTCATACTTCTATTATTTATCTCTACTGAAGCCTAAGCTTCAATCCTCCATGTAACAGCCAAATAATTTCTCTTTGGAGGTTAATAAGATTATGCTGATCTCCCTACTTAAAACCATTAAGTTTCTAGATTACTTGGGAGTAAGACTGAAATAACCGATCGTATGGTTTCTGTTGACTTCTCCAAACATGTGTCATACCATGTGCACTTAAATTCCAGCCGTGTTGTCAATCCACACTTTTGACTAACACCAAGCTCTTTTATTATTCCCTCTGCCATTTGAATGGCTTACTCTTATCCCCAAGTCTCAATTGTTCTTCTGCAGATAGTCTATTTCTGGTTATCCTGAATAAAACAGCATTAGCCAGCCGTGTTATGTTTTACCACTATATCTTGATAATTCTTGTAAAGTACTATTGCAATCTGTAAGTAATTTGTTCACTTATTGGTGTATATTTTTATTTTAGCACCTCTAAATACAATGTAAATTCTATACAAGCATGTTGGATCCTCGGTTGCTTGTAGATTCGTTCTTAATAGACACTCTTGACAGCTAAAATACACCCTAGTATTGATTCCCTCAAGTATCCCACTCCCATATAGAATACGGCTAGCCTGTGTAGCTAAGAGA
Organism: Chlorocebus sabaeus; assembly: GCF_047675955.1. Taxonomy (NCBI): domain Eukaryota; kingdom Metazoa; phylum Chordata; class Mammalia; order Primates; family Cercopithecidae; genus Chlorocebus; species Chlorocebus sabaeus. The sequence continues at coordinate 65,164,090 of NC_132916.1, read as the reverse complement.
GAATTAGACTGTATTTTGGACAAAAATACATGGTCTGACCACAATGGAATTAAATTAGAAATCAATACCAGAAAGATCCCTGGAATATTTTCACATATTTAGAAACAAAATAACACATTTCTAAATAATGCATAGATCAAAGAGATAATCAAAGGGGGAAGCAGAAAGCAATTTAAACTGAATGTAAATGAAAATAAAACATATCAAAAGCAGTAATAAAAAGAGGCAATTTATAGTATTGAAAGCTTAAATTAGAATACAAGGAAGGTACTAAACCCTATGCTTATTATTCAACATTAACCTTAAGAAACTTGAAAAAGAAATTAAACCAAAAATAAGAAGAATAAAGAAACTAAACAGAGCAGAAATCAATTATATGGACAAGAGGAAAACAATGGAGAAAACGAATAAAACCAAAGATAGCTCTTTGAGATCATTACAGTTTACAACATCCCAGTCAGGTGAATCAGGAAAAAAATGACGGCTCAAATTATCCATGGCAAGAATAAGAGAAGTGACATCACTACAGATTCTACAAATAGTAAAAAGTTAAAAGCAGACCATCCTGAACAATTTTATGTCAATAAATATAAAAATGTGAATTAAATGAGCAAATTTCTTAATAGAAACAACCATTAAAGCAATTTCAATAAGAAATAGATATTCTGAATAGTTAATATCTCTTCAGTAGTTTAATTTGTACTTTAACATGCTCAATACAACACCCAGTATTTGACAGTTTTACAAGTAAATTCAATCAATCATTAAAAGAACAATAATATCAATCCTAATTAAATTCTTCTGGAAATTTGAAGAGGAGGAAATATTTCTAACCATATTCTGGTGCTAAAAGCAGGAAGTCATATTACAAGAAAAGAAAACTACAGACCAATATCTGCCATGAACATAGATGTAAATACTCTAAACTAAAGGCTAACGAATTAAATTAACAATAATATAAAGGATAATACATTGTGATCAAGTGGAGAAAAGTTGGTATAATAGTCAAAAAGCAATCAATAATTCCACCTATTAACAAATTATTATAAAAACAAAACATGACAATCTCAAAAAAGAAGAAAAAGCATGTTACAGAATCTAATATCAGCTCCTATGAAAACTCTCAGGAAATTAGAGAAAGAATAGGAATCTGTCATCCTGATGAAGAGCAGTCATGAACAATGATTGTAAATGACTGAACGCTCTTATCTTAAGATCAGAAACAGAAAAGCACGTCTGATTTCACTGTTTCTTTTCAAGATTGAACTCAAAGTTTTAGCCAGTACAATAAGACAAGACAAAAAAATAAAATTCCTCCAGATTATAAGAGAAGGAAGAAATAATACTTATTTGCTGACTACATGTTTACATATATGTGTGTATATATGTGTGTATATATGCATATATGTATATACATATGTGCTCATATCTGTATATATGCACATGCACATATGTGTATTCATATGTATGCATATATGTGTATATGTGTGCATATATGTATATATGTGTATACATATATGTGCATACATATATGTGTATATATGTGTATACATATGTGAGTATATATGTGTATACATATGTGAGTATATATGTGTATACATATATGTGTATATGTGTGTGTATGTGTGTATATATATAAAGAGAGAAAAAAATGCAATGAAACCTACCAAACTAAATAATAAGGAAGTTTGGCAAGGTTGCAGGACATAAAAAAGGACAATTTAAAAATGAAATATAAAAATGATACTACTAGACAGCATAAAATATTAAATAGGGACATATCCTACATGCTACTGAAAACCTTAAATCATCGTTGTTAGAATTTAAAGGAGCATTGGTTAGAAGTCTCAATATTGTTAAGATGACTGTTCTCTCTAAATTGATTTTTATATATTTTATGACATATAAAAGGCAATACTAATTAAAATCCCAGCAGAGTAAGGATTAAACTGTTAACTATTGATACAACATGATGAATCTAAAGATAATTAGAGTGTAAGGAGCCGGAAAAAAAAAAAAAAAACACATAGTATATGATTCCATTTACATAAGATTCTAGAATATACAAGCTCATTGATAGTGACATAAAGAAAATCAGTAATAACCTTGAAATAGGAGTGTATGAATAAGAACTAGTGGGCCGGGCGCGGTGTCTCAAGCCTGTAATCCCAGCACTTTGGGAGGCCAAGACGGGCGGATCACGAGGTCAGGAGATTGAGACCATCCTGGCTAACACGGTGAAACCCCGTCTCTACTAAAAAATACCAAAAAAAAAAAAAAAAAAAACTAGCTGGGCGAGGTGGCGGGCGCCTGTAGTCCCAGCTACTCAGGAGGCTGAGGCAGGAGAATGGCGTAAACCCAGGAGGCGGAGTTTGCAGTGAGCTGAGATCCGGACACTGCACTCCAGCCTGGGCGACAGAGCGAGACCATCTCAAAAAAAAAAAAAAAAAAAAAAAAAACAACTAGTGAGAGGGTTACAATGAGATTGGAGAAACTTTTAGAGGTTATGGAAACATACTGTCTTATTTGAGATGATGTTTTCCATAGATGTACACATATGTCACAACCTTTTCACGTGTACTTTCAAAATATGTTCAGTATACTCTACATTAAATATATGATGAGTTTTTTAAAAAATATCATTAAAAGTAAATATTCCTCTTTACCATTTTTCTCAAACAATATCTTCCCAAAGGTAACCATAGTTAATTGTTTGAGTCATATTCTTTCATATGTTTTAATGAATTTACATACATATTTTTATATATGTATATATTTTACATAAATTATGTAATACTTCATATCACTTCACAACTTTAAGAAGAATTAACCACTGGAAAATATAAGTAAATTTCCATAGCTGGAAATACTTTGGAATCTTTGTATTATAAAATTTACCAAGTCAGGCACAATATCTATAAACAAACTCACACTGAGATTATTCTTCCTGAATTTTAGAAGAACAAACATATACAAAGGAGCCTAAAGACTTGGGAGGGGTTTAGGGTGAACAGGAAAAAAGGTTACTTACCAAGGAATGAAAATCAGATGGCTGTCAAGCTGCATTAGTAGTACTGGATGCTCAAAGACAATGAAGCAACAATTTTGAAGCCATGTGGGATAAGTATTTTGAACATAAAATTATGAATTCATCCAAACAACTTTCAATTGTGTCCTCTTGCTTAGCACCTACCAAGTATCTGGTAACTTTAAAAAGAACACTCTTGGTAGTTGGTTAAAAGAGAAAACAGTTTGCAAGTAAGGGCAGATGTATCATGAAGCCACTGAAGCTTCATCAAAGACCTTCCCTGCGTGTAAGTTTCATGCCCTGCGAATCTGGATCCATGCTTGATTGCAGCAGGTTAACCAGGAGGAATCAAATTAGGAAAAAATAAATGGAGACACCTTTTTCAAGAAGGAGAAAAGAGAGGGAGAGGATGGTGGCAGCAGAGGGCCACAGAGGCAAGATTTGTTTGTAAGAGGACTGCAGTAAATATGTCGGTGGTCCGAGGGAGTAAAGAGGTGAAAATTTATGGAAAGTGGGAATAATATATGGGGCAAAGTATCAGAGAGAGAAAAAAAGGAGCTGGTTAAAAACTAAGACTGAGGAATCTGTTTTGAACAAACATGAATTTTTTCCCCTCCCCTTAGTACTATCACTCTGGAGGAAACACAGGAAAGACTGCCGATGTTCATTTCCTTGAGGGAGTAGAATTGAGGCTGGTCATGCCCTATGGCTTCATTTTACCTAATGGATTGGGGAGAATGGCATCTGCTAATATAGAGACGTTTTTCTAAAGGCAGATTCCCCTGGTGCATAATTTATTTGTAACATCTTCAGGAATGAACAATTGTGTTGAAGAATCAACATGGCACACATATTGTGATCAGTGCCGAAACAAACAATTCTCTAGACAGTCTATTTTTATGTCCATTGATTTTACAGATAAATAGACTGAGATGCTTCTTCACATGCCTGTCTTTCAGTTCCTCATCATTACAATCATAGCAGGAGGGGGCTGCCTGAGAGTCAAAAGATTCCAGTTCTTCTCACTGTGTTTCTCTAGGCCTCAGTTTTTTCCTCTAATGCACATACTGGACTAAGGTCACCCTTGTTTCTAACATGTAATTATTATTTATATCTTATTTTCTAATTTGTTTATTGTCTAAACAGAAAAATTGGAGTGTAGAAAAGGAAGACATAATTGTAAACTGAAGTAATCAGAACATCTTCAAGAAGATAAATGATTTAAGCTGAATTTTAAAGGATGAGTAAAATATAGTAAAATCCAATACAATTTATACTGTCTTTTAAGTTAAAATTATTTTTACTAAACATAATACTTTATTCTTCCTGTCACAGCTGTATAATATATTGTAATTGTTATTTTCATTATAAAGGAAGAAAAGAAATCGAAAAAAAAGACACTGAGGTTCAGAAGAATACAGAGGTCTAGTTTGTTGCATATGTTCCATGTTCAAGTCATTGTAGCTGATGCTGGAGATTTCAATATAAATGAGGTGTGGTTCATATTCTAAAGAAGCTCACTAATTAAGGCAGCATGATGAAGAGATTAGAAAATGAAGACAGTATAATACCATACCTTAAAAGCCCATCAAAATTTGTAGATATCTTTCTTCTATTAGCCAGCTATTTCAACACAAATAAATCAAGATAAGAAAAAGATTCTTAATGTGCTCTTTGCATCACTATATTATAATGTTTTATTATTTTATTAGGACAAGTATGCATAACACCAAAAAGTGGATAATCCAAAACAAATTGAATGGATATACCTGCATCCCTAGCCAAATTATAGTATACATGTTTAATAAAATAGGAATCTATAATATATCTGAAGTTATTAAGCACAGTTTATGAAAAGTCAGTAAAAGCCAGTCACTCATAATACTATGAAAAAAAACTGAAAGATAATCATTTAGCTCATTATGAGGAATAATATCACAATAGAAATACAACTGTGACTTCTTTCTTAAATAATTAAATGAAACTCTTTGTAACAAAGAAGTCATTTTGTAATTTAAATGACCATCTTCTAACTCAAATTCTCATTTATTTACTTCTTTATAGTCTACTTCTGTATTTTAAGCATATATTATGTATTGACTTTCATTAATTATAAATAGTTATCAATGTGTGTGCCTGTTTGTTCATACCTTATATAAAAATGTTAGAAATTGAGTTATTCCTCTACACAAATAATAAACATAAAATAATTATTTTTAAATAAATTCTAAATGATGAAAACACTGTATATTGAACTATTTTTAAAGACATACATATAGACCCTGGATCACATCGCTTTGATGCAAAAGTGTTCAGAAGCATAACACATATGCTGGTAAAGTTTCCTGGATAAAATTCAACTTATTCCCAGACCCAATAGAGTTTATTCAGTGCTAATTTATATATACTCATCATTCCCATCTATGCAGTTTTGCAGTATGAAGTTTTTCCTGCGTAAATCTTTCTAGTGATGTCAGTATCATTAGTAGAAAAGTCTTATAACCATCTCAATAAAAAAAAAAAACAAGTGTGCATGATACAAAACTTTCTTTAGTATTTTATGATCTAACATAATTTATTTTATAAATTTTATTCTAGAGTATTAGAACCTTTTGTCAGTCAATTAAAGAGTTATCTGACATTACTGAGGGTTTTCTATGAAAATACAAATTACAAGGAATGATCAGGGGATGCATGGCAGAAGATCCTTATCTGTCCACGTTGTTCCTATTTGCATCATACATTCTATCATCTGATGCTGGTGGTCAGTTCATGAAATATTCTTATTGTTTAATCCCAAAAGCCTTTCCAATGTGTCTCAATTTCTACTGTTCTTAGGTGTTTGGAAACATTTATTGCTCCCCAAAATGCTGATAAATGAAAAATACACTTTAGATCCTTAAATCAGAATTTTCCTTTAGTCTTTTGAGAGGGGAGTAAGTGTTTCAATGTCCATTACATCCTCACCTTCCAGGTCCTCCTCACCTGAGTAAGCAAAGCAAAAGGAATACATTAGGGGAAGAGATGGGAGTAAAATTTGGCAGAATGATTTAAACTGATATTATTCCCAGAAACTCAATCAATTATTGTTGTGGTCAAATTAAACACACCCAGTCTGAGCCATGTTCTCATAATTGAAAGTTTTAAATATTTTGAATGATGTCAATTTCCCGTTATCATGTAGAATCCTAACAGAAGGTCTAAGCAGTCTGAAGTAGCACATGTATGCTCACAAGGCACTCAGGGGGATATGAAGACAGGGATTACGTTCTTTACACCTTGTGAATCTGGATGTCACTAGAACTTACAGGTCTGGAAAAGCCTTATCTGGAACTTAAATCTATTAGAACTAAGGCATTTCTGCTGCTCCTTAACTAGCCCAGAGCAGAGGAGCTCATTGCACTTTCCATAACTCTCAGCACTGCTCCTCAAGGTAGCCAATGAACAAATAAAGCATCACTCATAATGGAGCCGGTAATAGGGTTCACTTCATATCACAGAGGAAATCAAAACTGCAATGATAAACCATCTAGAAAGTAATAAAAATGAGAACCAATTTTGAATTGGATATCTGGGAACTGGGCTGGAGTCCTGAGCAAGAGAGACCCCTCAAAGACTGTTTGCAAATTGCAGCATCTCTCGAGGCTATAGCTATAGCCTGCCAAAATAGAACTCTAGAGCCTAGGGTCTCCCTCAAATGAAAAGAACAGACAAGCAGAAAGAAAAGTAGAAGAGCAGACAGGAGAGGACATGACTGAGGACCAAATTTCTCACTGAGACCCCTCTCTAAGAATAGTATGGCTGACAGGTGGTTAAGAAAAAACTATGAAGGCAATGCAAGAGTCTTGGAAAGGAGAGACTTGCTCCAGTACAGGGACTTTCATTCACACTGAAAAATCCATCCAAATAGGCTTCTAAAGGGCCTTTTCCTTGCTACAAATGAAACAAATCTAGAGAAATGTTCTATGATTTCCAGCACTGCCCTGACTTATACATGTCTTACACCCCAGAGGCATGACTACCATTTGAGTTAGAGGACTTACTTATACTCCAGGTACTCTTTTGTCTGTGAGTTTTAGTCTGCATCAAGTGACACTGGTGTTCACCACGTCTTAGCATATCCATTACCAAAAATTAATGTGTGTTCTCTGAGTGTGCATTCCAGCCATTTGGGAAATTTTTATAACATATATGACTGCCACACTGATTACATGAGTCAGGGGATTTTTCAGCCATGTGTATTAATTTTGAGAATATACCCTGGGAATTCTGATAGGATGTCCCTCCTCTCACCCCTAGGCACAGCCCCATCAGAATAACCATGTAAATCAGCATAATGATGACTGGAAATGTTCACAGGCCTGCAACTGACTCCTTCCTCCTCTAGTTGTCACTAGTTATAAGCTATGTATCTTCTGGAATGTTACTTAACTTTTAAACCTCGAGCTCCTCCAGTTATATCCACATTTGGCACTAGTTCATCATGTTAGATGATCAGATCAGCATGTTAACTAACTGCACTGGTTTTAATGTGGAAAGCAGTAGGTCCCGAGAAGTCAAATAAGACAAGAGGTCCTCGGTTATTTGGAAGGAAGAAATTTGAACACAAAAAGGAGAGAGGAGACAGTATCAAAGCAGAATTTGCTACTTTATAATTTGGCCTAGAACTAGCCCTTAGAAAAACTGGTGGCTTAGACCACTTAACGGCGCTATCAGACTGTAACCCCATTTCCTAAATATAATACTTTGAGCTCACCTAAATATATGGAGTTTTGTGACGAGTGCACAGGAAAAGATGACTCAGAAAACTGGTTAAGATTGCCCTTCTCTTTGCTATGCTTCCTGTTTTCCTTACAATTGATGTATTTTTGGCAGAGAGTCTTGTTATAAATTGTCTTGGGCAGTAGTTGCATGATACTGTATTAAGTTGCTAAAAAGAGAATTCTGAGTTAGTGAATGACTAAGCAGTGTTTTCATCCTGAATAATGATAGACCTACTAGACAGTTGTAACTGGATTTTCCATTTCTTTCCTGACAGCAGCATTGGGCTAAGGGGTTGGAAGTCCTTTAAATAGACCGATGCATAAACCATAAATGCTTTAGTCTTGCTTATTTTCTTTCCAGTAATCTCTAGAAAAAGGTATCATCTTTGGTCAGCTAATTGTTTTTATAGAAAACCTTAGCAGTATAATTTTTTTAGTATTGAATTTTATCTACTTTCTTTTTCACCTTTTTCTTTTCCAAAATGTAAAGATTTTGGTTATGAATAGTAAGGGATATATCTAATTTGCTGTTTTGAAACCTTGCTCTATTTAAGATGAGTAGCTTTCTCAAAAGAGAAACACACTGTGTCTCAGTTTGAAATATAATATTATCATTGACAAGAAGGAGACTTCAAAATGAGTTCATATCACATAGCAAAGTGAATTTTAAGACAATAGAAAATCTCTTTGCTTCTCTCAGGTAAATTAAGTGCTTCTATCTATTGATCTGAGATCTAAAGTGCCCATTGCCATCCTACCCAAGTACCAAGAAAATACATTTGCAGTAAGTCTATGAGCTTAATAAAAATGTGTGATTATTACAGTGTAAAATTACTTCACTTTGTATTACTGCTTTGTCTATGTGAATCTTATCTGCTTATAAATTTATATTTGCTAATTAAACTAACTATATCAATAAAATATATTTTTTCCACAATATTCTTGTCTGTTTCTATTAACAGTTTAAAATGTTTTAAGGATATTTCATCAAATTCTGTATGCTTCAGGAAAGTATTTTCAGAATTTGTCATAGAGGACTGAATGACAACTCAAAGACAAATGAAGTTTTACTTCATAGAATTAAATCAAATTACGGACTTTCAGATTGTTGTGGGCTGAGTGGAATTTGAAATACGATGTTAAAAATCTTTAATTATTTACATTTCTTTTCAACATATATTTTATTAGTTTCCAAAAATGACAGTATGGTATTTCAAATACCTCTTTGAACCACGATAAAATATCCTATAATACATTCTTCACCAAGGTTGATGACCTCAGTTATGGCAGCATTTTATGCCTTATTGATACTAATTGAAAATGATGTTTATTTATAATAATATTGTTTGTTTAGTGCTTATTTCTGACACTTAGTCAATTTTTTCTACCATCTATATAAAATTTCCAAGTTGGAAAGTAAAATAAGACTAAAATCTCTTATGTAATTTGGTCTTGTTGAGTTTCTGTTAATGGGGTTAATCTTGAACGTTGGAGAACTTGTTTTCTTTGAAAGTAAGTCAATTTAAATCAACTCAATTATTTCTTCACAAAATTTAAACACAAAACATGACAAAACAAACTAATAAACACAATCTCTCCACATATTGATTCTTAAGTAGTAAGATTTTGACCTCGTTTCAAATCTCAGGTCTGACAGTAACTAAAGTGTTTTAACTTTGAAAAGTAATTTAATCCTCTTTTGAGCTTTCATTTTCTCATCTGTAAAATAGATGCAATAATTTTATCTACATTTAGGATCAGTGTGAGTATTAATTGTGAAGTCAAATATGTGACAGAGACTATGGTTTTATCAAATCCATTCCCCTTTCCTCTGAGTGAGAGATAGACCCACATAAATATAGTCATCTGATCTTTGACAAAGCAATAAAGGCAATATGATAGAAAAAAAAAATAGCCTTTTCAACAAATACTGGAATAATTGAACATCTACATGCAAAAATGAATGTAGACACAGACCTTACACCCTTCACAAAAATTAACTCGAAAGAGAGCATACACTTAAATGTGAAATGCATTGTTACAAAATTCCTAGAAGATATATAGGAGAAAACCTAGATGACCTTGGGCATCATATTAACTTTTTAGAACACCAAAGCCATGATCCACAAAATAAATTATTGATAAGCTGGACTTTATGAAAATCAAAAACTTCTCTTCTGCAAAATACAATGTTAAAAGAATGAAAGGACAAATCACAGACTGAGAAAAATATTTGCAAAAGACACATCTGATAAAGGACTGTTACCCAAAAAACAAAATACTCTTAAAACTCAACAATGAGAAAATGAACCACTCAATTAAAAAATGGGTAAAAAACAGACATCTCACCAAACAAGATATACAGATGGTAAGTAAGGATAAGAAAAGATTTAAACTGCATTATCACTACAGAATTGCAAATTAAACAACAGTAAGATATACTCTATACTTACTAGAATAGCTAAAATTCAAAATGCTGACAACATCTTTACTCTGTATATGTGGGCTTCTTTTCCCAGCCACCGTTGCAGGGGTCAGTAATGTGTAAATGCAGGTGATTATGGCTCTCCCCATACTGGACTTTAATATTCTCTTGAATGGTCCAAGAGACCATTTCATTTCATTTGCTGAATGAAAAAGACTTTTAGGACCTAGATGACAGAAAGCCCTCAGATAGAATTTGCCTGGGTTCCTGAATGACCTTGTGGGAAATCATATGCTGAATAGGAGCATCAACATTAGACTTTGAGTAAAGAAGATATAAGCTTTTATTTGAAAGCCAATGAACTTTGGAGATTGTTTAGCACTGCCAATAACTACTAGCATTGCTAACTTTTACTTATCTAGAATATAAGCTCCCAAATAGACTGTGAGTTCCATGAAATCAGTGATTTATTCCATTCATTGTTTTCACCATCCTGTGAGTGAGCACAGTGCGTAGCACATAGTAAGGTACTTAAAATATGAATAAAAATATAAACAATTGAAAAAATACAAACTGGCCTGGATATATGCATTATAAATTACACCTACTTTAGTTATGTTATTTTATCATGCAGACAATATTTATCATTGAATAACTTATTTTCCTTTAGTTTTCACCATTGTTCTTATATAGCCTCTTATTCTTCTTGAAGATAATTACAGCTTCTATCTTGCAGATCTTCTGGTCTCTAGCTCCCACCAAAAGAGAATTCAATTCTAGTTTTTTGTGGAACATGGCTATTTTGACAAAGTGAGATTATATTCTAAGACTGTTAATTTTAATGAATTAAATTTTCAAATGAATTGTCATTCAAACCCGTTAGCATTTATAAAGTTCTTAGGACCACCCCTGACACATAAGAAGTGTGATATGGTTTGGCTCTGTGTCCTTACTCAAATCCCATCTCAATTGCAATCCCCACTTCTCAGGGGAGGTGCCTGGTGGGAGGTGATTGGAACAAGAGAGTGGACTTCCCTCTTGCTGTTCTCAAGACAGTGAGTGAGTTCTCACGAGATCTGGTTGTTTGAAAGTATGTAGAACTTCCCCCGTCACTCCCTCTCTCTCATGCTCCACCATGGTAAGACATGCTTGCTTCCCCTTCACCTTGCTCCATGATTGTAAGTTTCCTGAGGCTTACCAGTCATACTTTCTGTAAAGCCTGCAGAACTGCGAGTCAACTAAATCTCTTTTCTTCATAAATCACCCACTCTCAGATAGTTCTTTATAGCAGTGTGAAAACACACTAATACAGAACACTGGTACCACGAGAGTGGGGCACTGCTATGAAGATACCTGAATATGTGGAAGCAATTTTGGAACTGGGTAAGGGGCAGAGGTTGGAACAGTTGGGGGACTTAGAAGAAGACAGGAAGATGTAGGAAAGTTTAGAACTTTCTAGAGACTTGTTGAATGGTTTTGACCAAAATGCTGATAGTGATATGGACAATGAAATGCAGACTGAGGTGGTCTCAGATGGAGATGAGGAACTCATTGGGAACTCTTATACACTTTAGCAGAGATTGGTGGTATTTTGATCCTGCCTTAGAGATCTGTGGAACTTTGAACTTGAAAGATGATTTATGGTATATGGCAGAAAAAATTTCTAAGCAGCAAAGCATTCAAGAGGTGACCTGGATTATTCTGAAAGTGTTCAGTTTTATGCATTCAAAAAGACACTGTTTGACACTGGAACTTATGTTTAAAAAGGAAGCAGATCATAAAAATTTGGAAAATTTGCAGTCTGACCATGTGGCAGAAAACAAAAATCCACTTTCTGGGGAGAAATTCAAGCTGCTGCAGAAATTTGCATAAGCAAAGAGGAGCCAAATGTTAATCTCTAAGACAATGGTGAAAATGTCTCTGGGGCATGTCAGAGACTTTTTTGGAAGCCCTTTGCATCACAAGCCCAAAGGCCTAGGAGGCAAAAATGGTTTTATGGGCCAAACCTAGGGCACTGCTGCTCTGTGTAACCTTGGGACACAGCACCCTGAGTCCTATCCACTCTAGCTATAACCCTGGCTAAAAGAGGCTGAAGTAGAGCTTGGCCATAGCTTCAGAGGGTGCAAGGAAGCTTTGGCAGGTTCCATGTGTTGTTGAGCCTGTGGGTGTGTGGAAGGCAGGAACTGAGGTTTGGGAACCTTTGCCTAGATTTTAGAGGATGTATGGAAACACCTGGATGTACAGGCAGAAGTGTGCTGCAGGGATGGAGCCCTCATGGAGAACCTCTACTAGGGCAGTGCAGAGGGGAAACGTGGGATTGGAGCCCCCACCCAGAATCCTCACTGGGGCACTGCCTAGCAGAGCTGTGAGAAGGAGGTCACAGTCATCCAGACCCCAGAATCTTAGATCCACTGACAGCTTTCACTGTGTGCCTGGAAAATCCCCTGGCACTCAACACCAGCCTGTGAAAGCAGCCATGGGGGCAGTACCCTGTAGAACCACAGTGGTGGAGCTTCTCAAGTCCATGGGAGCCCACGCTTTGCATCAACGTACCTTGAATGTGAGACACGGTGTCAAAGAAGATTATTTTAGAGCATTAAGATTTAATGACTGCCCAGCTGGGCTTTGGACTTACATGGGACCTGTAGTCCCTTTGTTTTGGCCAATTTCTTCTACTGGGAATGGAAGCATTTACTCAATTCCTGTACCCCCACCGTATCTTGGAAATAACTAACTTGTTTTTGATTTTACAGGCTCATAGGCAGAATAGACTTGTCTTGTCTCAGATGAGACTTTGGACTTGGACTTTCAGGTTAATGCTAGAATGAGTTAAGACTTTGGGGGACTGTTGAGAAGACATAATTATGTTCTGTAATGTGAGAAGGATATGAGAATTGGGAGGGACTGGGGGAGATGAGATGGTTTGTCTCTGTGTCCCCATCCAAATCTCACCTCAAATTGTAATCCCCAAGTGTTGGGGGAGGGGCCTGGTGGGAGGTGAATGAATCATGGGGTTGGACTTCCCCCTTGCTCCTCTCTTGATAGTAAATTAATTCTCACAAGATCTGGTTGAAAGTGTGTGGCACTTCGCCCTTTACTTTCTCTCTCTCATTCTGTCATGTAAGACATGCTAGCTTCTCCTTCCCCTTCTGTCATAATTGTAAGTTTCCTGAGGCCTCCCAGTTCAGTCATGCTTCCTGTTAAGTCTGCAGAACTGTGAATCAATTGAACCTCTTTTCTTCATAAATTACCCAATCTCAGGTAGTTCTTTTTTTTTTTTTTTTTTTTTTACTTTTTTAATTTATTTATTATTATTAAACTTCAAGGTAGTTCTTTATAGCAGTGTGAAAACAGATTAATACAAAGTGCTATATAGAAGTCTTCCAAACAAACAAACAATGCCATCCATGTATTTATGTTTTGCCTTCTCTTTCCAGTCTGAAACAAATTATATTTTCAAATATTTTCTGTTTCTATATGAAAGAGTTTTAACTTATACTTGATGTTATTTGTGTGTTATGTTAAAATTATGTTTAACTTTTGGCACAAAGATACTTCAGTTTCTGCTTAAGCTTTACCATGCATATAATAATTGCTCTTTCAAACTGCAATACCACATTACACAAGAGGTTTATATTTAAGGATATAGTACAGCCTTCACAAACTGGCTTGTAAGAGGTGATTTTTACCCTTTATTATCAACTCAGTTTTCAATGGCATCATGTTGGTAGCTTACAATCGGCCACAGTAGAAGTATTTATACCATTCAAACTGGCAGATTCTGCAAATCATGACTCTTTCGAGTTCTCCCTCTTGTGATGATGCTCTCTTTTGTGCACAGTGTGTCTCACTCACTCTCTCTCAGTTTTTTTCCTAGAGAGCCAGTTGTTAAATATTCACAAATACATCCCTATTAAACACAGTTTTCAAATCCTTAAAAAAAAAAAAAAAAAAAAAAAGAGGTTACTACATGAGAAAATTAAGATATGACAAATAAAAAGATACTATTTGTTATATAATAATGTAATGTCAAAGAAAATACATTATTTCAGGGTCTTGTCTTCATCCAGAAATTTACAAGCTACCTAACAAATTTGAGTCACAAAGTACTTGTTAAATAAATGATACAATTTGAAAACAATAGATACTTTAGCTAGACTAATAATTGCTAACTTTTGCTGAGTATTTACTGGATACTAGACACTATTTCAATTAACTGACAGAATTCTCAGGAAAAATAGCATGAATTAAACATGAGTGTCTTTGTTCTACATACATAAAAATTGAGTAACAAAATTTTTAAATTTTATTATGAACCAAATTTGTAATTGAAATTACTGAATAAATGCTTAATTTATAATTCAATATACTTCAAGTGGGACTCAGATATCTGACTTTCCTTGAAAAATTGGAATATCTGGTTATAACACACTTTATAGCATGGCAAATCCACCTGAAGCTTAGATGATTTACAGGACACATTCTTGTTTTGATGTATTAGCTCTTTAGTCTACCACTTTAGTCTACCTCACTACAGTTTTATACCGAGTTAATTTATCTCACTTTTAAAAATTATCTGGTCTCCATAAACAGTTGAAGTTATGATTGTTGAAGCAATACTTTAAACCTACTTCAAAGCATGTGCTCTCAACCAATATCATATAATGTAGAAAAAGAAAGGTCTTTTAGTTTATTTTTATTGCTTTTTTATAAAATAAAAAGTTACCACTACATATGATTGTAATATGATATGTATGGTATTATATATGATATATATGTATACATATGATACAGATTGATGATAATACATATTTTATGTATATATATTTGGCTTCATATATATGTGTTAATCTATAATAGTACACACATAATTTTATAACTAACACGTATGGATGAAAAATTCCATAATTTTACAACTAACACAAAGTGCTCCCAATAATGCTCTCAAATAGACTTAGAAGGCATCATTTTGGTCAAATGCATTTCCATCCTGGCACCTGCTGCCTAATTAAGCAACTAGCTTCTATTGAAATTTGGACTTTCAATTTAATCCCTCAGTCCGGGATTCTTATGTCTGATGTTGCTATTCCATTTTCTGAATTAACTTACCTGCTCTGACATAGATCAAATCAAATCCATGTTTCTATTATGCACATGAATATTAGAAAGCAAATACTATGATAATGATATTGATGTTACTTGTTATGAAACAAATGTTATACAGACAGCCAGCTCCATTTTCATTTCCAGCAAATACAGAAGGGAAGGTAAAATGATGTCATTGATATATGAAGATTCTTAGCCAGGATTTCCACAGGGTGAGAACGGAGGTCCTTATACAAGACAGAACTCCCACACAATAGACACAGTATCTCTGAGTTAAAATGCCTAGTGTAGCTTCTGACTTCTGCAGTTTTGTCTGCCCATGACCCACAAGAAAATACTGTGGGCTGGGTATTTTGGAGGAGAGAAACCTCAGCCTTTCTTCTGCCCATGACGATTTTCCAAGGATACTCCTCAACTTTATCCTCTTATGGGAGGAAAGGAGGATCAGAAAAGGAGTGAAGAGGAAGGTTTTTGTGTACTTTAAATTCACCGAGAAAGATTCAGCTCTGTAGCCAAGCACAAAGAAATTTTCTATATATTTAAGCTTAAGCTCAAAGAGAAGAAATTAAGAGATTTTTCTTACTATAACACATTTGTGTTGTATTATAATACAGCAACGAGACTTTATCAGTGCCAAACATCACTAAACTGTTTTGACATCACTATTAAGATTGGTCAGTTTTACCTCCTGGAGACCTAAAACTTAGAGTTTAATAACACTGGCTAAGCAGAGCTAAGGGGTAAAGGAAGTCTGTTGTGCAGAAAAGGCAAAAATTGCTCAAGTTTGCTGTGACTAAAGAGACAAAATGGAATCATTCTCAGAGATTCAGGAAATCATGGACATTAGAGTTATGTCCTGAGGCTAGGTTAAGAGAAAGTGTTTTAACAGAAGCATTCAAAAATATGTAAATTGCAATACCTTTTATTTTTAATTCCCTATTGTTCTCTATGTATGTGAAAGCTGGACTTGGATTCAGAGAGTGTTATTTATAGCCATGAGTCATCAGGGCCCTGAAACCGTTAACACTTATCCAACAGTGAGGAAGGCACCAGAGAGAATCTGATTTCCAAAAAATAATGACTCATTCTAAAATTCTGTTATAAATATATTACCAAATAACATGTTATAATAAGTGACATCCACTTTATTCCTTCTGACCCCCACACACACATTTACACATCAACTAGATAAAATAATAGTAATACAATTTTTATCCATTTCTTGTCTTAATATTTACCAGAACATCTAGATGTCATAAATGGCCAACAGGAATGTCTATCTGCTTATGAGGCTCCATTAAAGTTGAGTACTAGAAATACAAAGGAGGTCACAACATTTAGCAATACAGCTTCTAGCAGAAAAGAAACAGAGTGACTGAAGGGAATATTCTGTTTTGCTTATGAAGTAATATGATACACTTTAATCCTACCTGATTCTCTTTTCTCTAAATTACATGCTCTTATTTACACCCACCCACACAAACTCTCTACTTAGAAACTATTCTAATGCTACTAAGTTACTAATATCTTAAATTTTCCTTATTCTATAAAATGCCATTTCATAATATTTAAGATAACTACATTAATCCTGATGTGACATGCTGATTAGTTACTTAAAGCCACAGAAAAAATAAAAGTATAAATAGTAAGGTAATACTACTTATTAATAAAAAATAAGTCCCAATGAACTTCACGTTTGTATCAGATTATTTTTGACAGTAGGATTACAAGTAGAGTATCAATTATTAAAAACTTATTTGTGTAAGAGTTAGGTATCCAAAAAAAAAGTAACAAAATACAATCATTACTGGATGGTTATTTACTATTATGTCAATCTGCTTTGTAAAGGGCTGATACGACAATTGCCTTGCTCGTGGCATTTCTCTACTATTAGTGATGGACTCATATGACATAGGTAGGCTGCTATTTCCTCATTCCCAACACTAACAGGATATAGGATATAACAGAATACAGAACAACAGAAATAAAAACTAAGATCCTAGGCAAATGTTTCCATGAGGGTAAAGAATAAAATAAAATTGAAAATATCACTCAATGTTTTTTTCAGTTACAGGAGATAAGGGCTTGCATGTAATTGCAAAAAGAAAGAAAACAATATAATGTAATAAATGTCACTTTTTGTATTTGCTACCAGAAAGCATAATGAAAAAATGGGATTTTAATTATAATCAGCTCACTGTACACTCACTACATATACCCTCTCAACTTCATTCACAGACGCTCATTCACTGCATTCAGCTCTTTTTATTTTTCTATACTTTTTTCTTTTTCATGGCATTTTAATCTCTATATCAACAGTGAAATTTTTTAAAGTGGTCAGGATACAAATAAAATAAGTGAGCATATTCATTAACAAAAGCATCAATAAATACATGTTATGTATCGAATGTAGTAATTACAATAAAATAACAAATATTAACTGAGTGTATATTATATACCATTGTTCTATAATACTTATGCATATTAACTCACTCAAATCTTACAAAAATCCTATGTAATAGATACAGTTTTTGCTCCTGTTCTGTAGATGAGGCAAGAGAGCAATTTGCTGAGTTAGTAGATACTGAGACCAGGATTTTTGTACAGTCTGACCCCAGGACCAGCTTTCTTAGTCCCTCTGCTATGCTGCCTCCTGACTTCAAAGGGGCTTTATAAGCTGATCGTATTTTTACATACACAGCAAAATTAAAACTTGTTTTCTTTTTTTACGTATCTATACAGCTGTATTAAAAGCAGTCCAATAAATTGATTAAATTAAGGACAAATATCTTTTTATTGAGCTTGGTATCTTTTAATTTGGTAAATATCTTTAAGAATCCAATCTAAGGTTTTATTTTGTTTTTAAATGAATGAACAAAAAGAGAAACAACCTGAAAATGAAGCATTATGACATGGAGGAAAATTGATACACATATTTTGTTTTTGCAAATGTCTTAAGTATTGTATAACTTTTGCTCATTTGTGGTACCTAGGTTTTGTTAGCTAAAAAATGAACAAAACAATTAATTTACTAACTAACACATAACAAAGTTATCAATGCCACCCTTAAATATTTGGATCAACTACAGAACATGTAGACTTATCCAATTCTGAGAACAGAAAATTAGCATGCCCTCTAAGCACCTTCCCAGGTAGTCCTTGGAACTGTCATATCTGGAGTCAGAGAGCTCTGTTGCATTATCAGTGAGTCGAGTCACAACCAAGAGATGAGTGGAATTAGTTAGTATGATAGGATTAAGGAGGATAATTAAAGGACATACAAAATCAATACAATATGTACAGTGTTATATGGAAAAGGTCAGTATAGAACAACTAAGAACCAGTGGAACAGAATATCTACAAGCAGGGTGTTGGGCAAAGGAATCAACAGAGAAAACAACCTAGAAAGAAAGGTGGAGGTATCAGAAGAAATTATAAACATTATATATCTGATTACAAAATTGCATTTTGGGCAGCAAGCATAAAATATTGCTTAATCTCATTGACAGATTCAGTCTTTAACTGTAAGGTCAGAAATATTTTGACTGTGATTCTGATCATTATTTTGCAGCTCTCATTTGAGTATTCAGATGAGTGAATCACACACACTATGCTGCACAAACTTTCATCAGTTTCTTTATTTCTTGCCCATGTTTAAGGCTAATGTATTTGTATCTAAAGAGACCATGTAGAACAATGTGGCAAAAAGTTCTTGTTACAGGTTATTAATAAGTCCCCTTTTAACTCTACCTAAAGGCATAAACACAATATTAATGATGAGAAAACAATAAAGTGATATGATGTATCACTAATATGATAGAAAATTAAATTGTAAAATTTTTATATACCATTAAAAGGATTTAATATAATGAAATATTTATGGAAGATTAAGCAGTGTCTGTAATGCCTCTGGATAAGAGCAGTGTGGTATTTCAAGCTTATAAAAAACATTGTAGATACATCACACATGATTCCTGCATTGGAAAGTTTATAGCCTAAAAAGGAATATTTGTTACCTCATATTACCATTATCAGAAAATATTGAAGGTGCAAGATATTTAGGGATTTATATATTTCCATTAAGAGTGTTATTAAGCAGTGCTTCAAATTCAAAATCTTCTATAGGTTTGGAGTAGAAACATGTACTATTATTTCATATTTACCTGTGTATAATTTATGAATACATTTACATGTATTTTACAATTGATGCTCTTTGAAATTTTGAATATTAAGACTCAATTGGTGAATGCATTTCAATATGATAATAAGCCAAAATGACTTTAGAGGTAAACTTAAAGTGTATAATTAACTTAATAAAATAGTATTAGAAACAAATAGATAATTTACACTAAGAATCATTAGGCCAGGTGCAGTGGCTTATGCCTGTAATCCCAGCACTTTGGGAGGCCAACGCAGGCGGATCACAAGGTCAGGAGTTCGAGACCAGCCTGGCCAACATGGTGAAACCTTGTCTCTACTAAAAATCAAAAATTAGCCAGGTGTGGGGGCACACGCCTGTAATCCCAGCTCCTCAAGGGGCTGAGGAAGAAGAATCACTTGAATCCAGGAGGCAGAGGTTGGAGTGAGCCAAGATTGCATGACTTCACTCCAGCCTAGGTGTCAGAGCGAGACTCCATCTAAGAAAAGAAAGAAGGAAGGAAGGAAGGAAGGAAGGAAGGAAGGAAGGAAGGAAGGAAGGAAGGAAGGAAGGAAGGAAAGAAAGAAAGAAAGAAAGAAAGAAAGAAAGAAAGAAAGAAAGAAAGAAAGAAAGAAAGAAAGAAAGAGAGAGAGAGAGAAAGAGAGAGAGAGAAAGAAAGAAAGAAAGAAAGAAAGGAAAGAAAGAAAGAAAGAAAGAAAGAAAGAAAGAAAGAAAGAAAGAAAGAAAGAAAGAAAGAAAGAAAGAGAGAGAGAGAGAAAGAAAGAAACGAAGGAAGGAGAGAAAGAGAGAAAGAGAAAGCAAGAAAGAAGGAGAGAGAGAGAGAAAGAAAGAGAGAGAGAAAGAAAGAATTTCACATATTTAATTGATTATTAAATGAATTTATTTAAGGATGGACACATGCTTTTTAGGGAGTTTCTTCCTATAAAGATTATTTTTACTTTGTTTCTTTTAAGTCTAGTGATGGCTCTTAGTTTTTCCCTAAGTGAAACCATAGGATTTTCCAAGTTACACCTTTATTTTATGTGCAATCTTTCACTGTCTTCTTCAAAGAAAGCAATATATGTAACCAAATAAAAATCCATTAGTTAGTTTTTAGGACAAGTGACATGCCTGCTCTTCTGTGCTGTCCATTTAGTTGCAGCTGTAGATACCACAAAACCTCACAGGAACATACTCCAAACTTTTAATTTATAAAAGCAGTAGTCTATGAAAATAATAGGTTTTGTAGATTCTGAGAAGCCACTGACAACTTTTCACAATCATTTTGATTAAGTTATCAAACCCACTGGACTTTCTTAGGAGCACCAATAAATTTCTTCTGGACCTCTTGAGTTCCCTTCTCATTCCTGAATCCTGTCAAGATTGCGTGGTGTACCCAGTTAAAACCTGCTGTGACTGTTCCGTGGGAGAATAGCATGGATTTTATGACATCTGTGAAGCGTAGTACTACTTTCTACAATTAGTACAGCTGTTGAATTAACTGAAGAATCAATCGAATAACTCATGTGGGGACTGCTGAATTAAAATTTTGTCTCTCACAGTGGTTCGTCTCTACCTCTGATGCCTGCTTATTTGGTACTGAAGAAGTTACCATGTTTCACAACAGTTTAACATCCTCAAGGGCAAATATAACTGTGGAATGGTAGAGTTGGGAATAAAAGTAATATGTACTAACATGTGATTCTCTTTGGTAAGGGCATGCAGAGGCTACCAGTATTTGAAACACAAGAGTCCTTTTTATCAACCTCTGCTCCAGCTGTTCCCCACAATCAGACAGCTGTAGACAATTGAAATTTTTGATCCTTAAGAAGAAAGACACAGAGAATGTGATTACATATCTGTTTTTATCCATCATTGAGAAATACGGCTCCCTACCCCAGACCCACTTTTCCATTTAATAATCAAATAGGAAACCTGTAAAACTTTGTATTTATATGTAATTTAAACCCTAACCTGGAGAGGTTAGACAGTGAGTGCTTAATCCGACAAGGAATAATATGCTACATGGCAATGGTTACATAGGAAAAAATAATTACACATAGACGTCAGAGATCAATTTTATAGCCGCTTCACCAATTAAAATTTAAATTCGTGAATTCCACTGAAATCCAAAAGGTATTGCAAGTTTGTCATAAAGTTGTTTTACCATCAAACATTTTATTTTGTCATTTCGTTAACACCAACTAATAATGATAATATGAATAATAGGTAAATAATAATGATGATAAATACTAACATTTCTTGAGGAATTAATAAAAGGGAGGCAACATACTAAACAATTTGCCTGTGTTATCACATCTCTACCTCTTTTTAACCCATTTTAACTCCTTTTCTGACATGAGAAGATCAAGTCCTAGTGATACAGGTGGATCAAGACTAAGGTGGTATTTGAAGCCAGATGACCTTACTCTAAAATCCTGGAATTTTAACCATTATACCACACTGTTTCCCAGTTATTTTCTTATACCTATTATATAATTGATCCAGTTATATACATAAAACTTTTTTAATTTTTTTTTTTTGTAATTTTCTTTTTCTTCTTTTTCTTTTCTTTTTTTTTTTTCTTAAAAAAAAAAAAAAAAAACAAGAGAGAATGGGAACTCTTGAGTTGCTTGGCATGGCATGGCATCTTAGCCCTGCTACACAAAAGGACTGTTTACAGTCACAAAATGTGTGGCCTTTCCAGAATTTCTTCCAAGACAAGGGAGTAATTGACAAATTTCCTGTAAATCTTTTGCTCACTGTAATTCATGACCATTTATCTTCTTTGATGTCCATAGCTCCCTTATATCAAGAATATCAGGCCCCAGAACCTTGCATATTTCCATCTCCAATGTCACAAACATTCGCTGGAAAATTTCCTCTAAGATCCATTATTTTTAAAATGTTTTTGAGTTTATATTAACTCCCAAGGCAAAGGGTAAATTATTCTACTATTTCTATATTTGAATATTTACAAAAATTATTTAAAGAAAGGTATATTTTTTTTCTCCAAATCTTTGGCAACCTTATAAAATGACGCTTGGTGTGTTTAATACACAAAAACCTCATTTATATTACCTTTCTCAGGCTTGAAGTACCCACAATTTTTATGAGAAAAGAGAAAAGATTTGAGGAAAAAAGAGATTATATAATTCCCTATGGGAATGTTCCAGATGGCAAGACATATCACATGCAAATTCTTTTTTAATATGTATTCCTTCATGCTGTTTCTTAAGGAAATAATGTTTTTGATAACTGGAAAAAAAATAATTTTACCCTTTATGTCTATCTACATTTGGCTATACTGTGTAGTGCAGAAGCCAGGAAGCTGAGGTCCTTGGCAAAATTGGCCTACTTCATACTTTGCCTGAGCCATGAAGATGAATCTGACCCTATCCTCCTCCATTCTACTAACCCTTCACTTTTTCTGAACTATCCTCATGTTTCTTACACTCCTTACTTTCAAATTTCTAGTAATTAATACTTTCTCACCCCTTTCCTGTCCCATAAATTACTCGTTCATGTGATTTTAAGTTAACTTTCCTTTTTCTATTTTTTATTGTTAATTTTTTTTTCTTGAGAAAGTGTTGCCTCTCTGTATCAAAATAATATTTAAATATCAGCAAGTAAGTTGTGAATGAGTATTCCATATAAGCAGATACACATATTTGCTTTCTGATAAGCCAAGTCACACATACTCAAAAACACTTACTGAAAAAATGAAGTGATTTGAAATGAAATGAAAAATGCAGTTTGGGGTGCTAGAAAGGTGGTTCTAAGACTTACTGGTCCATTTAAAGATCCTGAAGAAATGGAATTTGAAATTGATTTTACAATTGGTTAAAAGGAATGACTCAGCTTTTATTTTTTTGAAAACATTGAGCTGACACTGTCACTTAATTATCTGTGGTTGTTATGTAGATTTCATGCAATATCATCATTAAAAGAATGTTAAAACATTTTAAACTCAAAGCTTTATATAATTGTGTTATTTAAAAAATTTTTCAGGTGAAGAAAATAGTTTCTTATTAAGACGTGGTTTTTATACATACAGATTAAAGGTTATTTTCTAGTCATTTCCTCTGTTTATTATGAAAGGTACAAAAATATACACAAATTGAAAAGAATATGATAAATCTCCATGTGGTCACAATCCGATGTTTACAATTATCAATTCATGGTCAATTTTCTACATATATAGTTCCCTAAGAAAGATTATTATGAAGCAAAGAACAGCCATTGGAACATGATTATTTGTCTATATTTCAGTATATAATTCTACAAAATTGGGGCCCTTTTTATAAAAATAACATTTAATCATTATCTCATCTAAGATAAATTAACACTAATTACTTCAACATCACCAGTTATCTAATTAATATTCAAATTTTCTCAATTGTATCATAATTTGTATTACAGTTTGTTTGATCAGAACTCAAATAAGGTCCATATGCAGCAACAGATAGGTACATCTTAGTCTTATTTAATTGCTAAGTTCTCATTTCATTTCATCTATTTTTTATTTCAAGATTTTTGCTCTTATTGTTAAAAATAAACAAGGTTATTGAATCAATTTCTATACTTTTGATATTATTTATTTCAGATGTATTTAAAAATACTAGGCAAATAAAGCATATTTTTGGAAAACAGCTTAGTACAACACCTGCCACTTGATGACCATTCAAAGTATATCCCGCTGCAGTAATTCTAAACCAAAGGCAGATCCACAGCTGACCGTCCTTCTCTGGAGAGTGGCATTCATGGCAGTCATAGTGGCAGAATTCACATTTTGAATCGTGTCCCTCCAACAGATATAATGAAATCCTAACCTTTGATACCTGTGAACATGACCTTATTTGGCAATAGTGTCTTTGCAGATGTAATCAAGTTATATGAAGGTCATACCTATTTAGGATGAGCCTTAGTCCAAGACGACTGGTGGCCTTATAAGAAGAGAAAACAGAGGAACAGACTGAGACACACAGGGAGAATGTCACATGATGACAGAGGTAGAAATTAGAGTGACGTTTTTACCTGTCAAGAGGTGCCAAGCATTGCCAGCAAAACTAGAAGCCAAGAGAGAGCCATAGAATGGATTATACCTTAGAGCCTTCAGAAAGGACACCCTGCCTACACCTCAACTATTGACTTCTAGCCTCCAGAACTGTGAGAGAATAAATATTGTTTAAGCTACACTGCTTGTAGTAGTTTCTTTCAGTAGCCTTAGGAAACTAATTCATATTCCATCAGCAACCCATCTTGAGTTAGGAAAGAGCATAGTCTAATATTGAGAAAATAAAGATTAATGTTCTTTAGAAGGAAGCTCATGTGATGTCTTAAAAAGAAATAGGAGAGATTAATGATAACGGGAAGAAATGGACAACAAAGGGAAGATGGGTGTGAAGAGAAGGTTTTGTATAGATGCTCAGCTTAAAATCAGAGGATACAAAATAATAGACTTTGGGGAAACGGAAGAAACCTTAAGCCTTCTCTTCGTTGCTACCTACTGCATGAAGGCATTGACCCAATCCCTGAAATTCAATGGGATTCTGAAATTTCTGCCTGTAAGTAAAGTTGAAAACTGCATAGAAATATTTTCTATGGTGCAAGAAGGAGAAAATAATAGAGATTTTGGTAAAGTGTTATGATATTCCTTTATTTTTCCAGTCTGATGGATGAATTAAGAATTGTACTGGCCTAAAAACAAATGAAACCTTTATTTCTTTCTCATGGGGAAGATTCTGAAGGTGAACAGACCAGGGCTGATATGGGCATCTATAATCATTAGAGAACCAGCCTACTCTTGTCCTTTTTTCACCTTTCTAACTTGTGGTTATAACTTCATATCATCTTATGGACCATAAAGGTTGAAGCATCAGCCATTACATTACAGGTCCAAGCCTAAAGGAGGAATTAAGTGGACAGGTCAAAAAGTACTTTCTGCCTGAGATACCAATTTTAAGTAGTCTTCACAAAGGGTTGTATTTTAAAATACATCTCATTGGCCAACATTAGTCACTTGGTTACATTTAGCTAAGAGCTCATACAATTAGGACAAAAATCATCCAGGATTTTTTGACTGAGGTAGTATCATATAGAATGAATTTATTTCTGAAGGTGAACATTTGTAACTAAATTGAATTACTCCACATCAGGCTTACAATCCAGCCATCCTGAAAATGTTTAAAGCTTGCCTGGGACCAACCGGGTGAATTTGACTCAGTCAATTCTCTGTTCCAAATGTTACTTGAAATATCTATACTCCCCTCAGCTGACATTTTGTATTAGCTAAAATCAATTTGTTTAGCACTTTTAAAAATATCCTTCTTTCTTCTTTCCACATTCCCCCATCCTCTCTACTTTGGATAGGTGACTCTTTTGAACATTCATTTTTCCTTGTCTAGGAAATGGATTCATGAATTTATAGTAAAAATTCTGCAAATATTTGCTTAATTAATCATTTTAAAGAAAATCTAAATATGCTCACATTCAAACAGGAGCATAGATTATATATTTTTAGTTATAAAAATTATGATATGAAGATGACAATTACTCCTTATGGTGATATACATAACTGATACCAAATTCTCAAAAATGAAGCTTTCTTTGCTAATTTGACTATAAAACAAAAAATGGATTTATTTACCCACTCTCAGAGAAGCACACTGTAAATTATACCTAGGTGGTCCCTGAAGTATTACATACAATCTCCTGACAATGTAAATGCCTTATAAGTAAGTAGCAGCTTCCTTCATCAAAGTTCAGAATAATTATAAAAGTGAACGCAAAATATAAAAGAGAATAGCACTTTATGAAACACGTTTATGAGATAAAAATGGATAAAGAGAATTTCTCTCTACTCCTTATAAATTCATCTCAAAGTCTTATGCTAATTAAAAAATCAAAAGTTTTCATGTTATTATGCTATTTTCTTCACTTCCTTCACTAATTAATCAGTTTAAAAAAAAAAAAAAGTGTCCATCAAGCTATTCTTCACTTGTCTAGGAAGTTCTAGTTATAGTCCATTTCCCAAATAGAGATTCCTTATTCTAGAAGTGTCAGCTAACATTATAGCAGAATGAGGCTTTATTGCTAAACTGTTTGGTTTACTAACACTTTGAATATCAACTAAGATTAACAGGCTGAATAATAAAAATGAGATATTATATTAACTTAAAGATACTTGAGCTATGTGCTTCAGATAACATATTTTCAAGGTGCTGTTCAAATTTATATAAATAAGAGGTAAATTAGGAATCCATCCAGGCCTAGAGCCTTTACCCCTTGGGATCACTATAGACAATGTTTGTGTCACCCCGAAGTTTATATGTTGAAACCTCATCCCCAAGGTGATGGTATTTGAAGACACAATTTTTCTGAGTTAATTAGGTCATAAGGGTAGATCCCTCACTGATGAGATTAGTGCTCTTATAATAGAAGCCACAGAGAACTCCTTGGCTTCTTCTGCCATGTGAGGTCATAATTAAAAGATGGCTATCTATGAACCAGGATGCTGGCCCTAACCAGACATGGAATTTGCCTGCACCTTGATCTTGGACTTCCTAGACTCCAGAATTGTGAGAAATAAATTTCTGTTATTCATAAACTACCCAGTTTATGGCATTTTATTGTATCAGCTAAAATAGACTAATACACGGATGGTGGCCAAAGGATTTTTGCTAGTCTTATATTCAAACATTAGATTAGAGGATTCCTGGTTAATTTATGCTGACTATAAGGGTAACCTAAGTGGGCTTCTATGATATTACCAAATCTGACAAAATTGAACCCTTTATGCGAGGTATTGTCAGAACACATGCAATTCCAAAGCAATAGATTTCATCAAGATTAAATAACAGATTGCATAGGCCCCAAATAAGCAGCAGCAATGCCAACGTAGTAATACCATAACTGAGACCGTGAGACTTCTGGCTTCAGATGAAACACTGTACATTCCCAACTGTAGGGACTATGGTGAAAGACTCTTGCTTATGAAAAGCACAGGGAAAAGTAAAGGGACCTTTGTCTTGCATCTTAGGTACCAACTCGGTCACAGGACCATAGAGTACCAAGCAGATGCTTGGGGCTCCCGATTCCAAGCTTTGGCTCTGCAGTGGCATTCCTGGATCTTTCCTCGGTCAAAGGAGAACACACTACCCTGAAGCTTGAGACCCAGGCTAGGCAACATTCACCAAACACTGAGTGAAGAGCCCGTAGGCCTGAAGGGAACATCAGTAGTACCTGAGCATTACTTTCTATGGGCCTGTGGTGGTGGTGAAAGCAGACTGAGGATACTCTGCCTATGGAAAGAGGAGGAAAGAATGTGAAGAATTGTATCCTGTGGTTTGAGTGCCTGCCCAGCCATATGACACTAGAGTAGCAGGCATACTTCTAAGATTTTTGACACCAGTCCTTGACTCCTAGACAGTACCTCTGGACCCAACCCCAGCCTGGGAGACCTCGCCACCCTGAAGAGAAGGACACAGGCATGACTGTCTTTGTAACCTGCTGATTGTAGAGGCCCAGAGCCTTGAGTGAACATAGG
Organism: Chlorocebus sabaeus; assembly: GCF_047675955.1. Lineage (NCBI taxonomy): Eukaryota > Metazoa > Chordata > Mammalia > Primates > Cercopithecidae > Chlorocebus > Chlorocebus sabaeus. The sequence goes on along the minus strand of NC_132916.1, from coordinate 65,136,082 downwards.
CGGTATCCACATAGTGGTTACCACAGGCCTTGAGCATGACCCAGTACTGTGCTGGCTTTGGATCTGAGCCAGTGCAGTCGTGGTGGTGGTGGTCACAGGGGTACATGTTTCATACAACCCGCAGCTGCAGGTAGCTCAGAAAAGACAGACATAGACTCCATTTGCTTGGGATAAAGTAAGGGAAGAGAACAAGAGTTTCTTCCTGGTAATACAGAGAATTCTCCCAGATCTTGTTTGAGACCATCATGGTAGTACCTCTATGTGTCTACAAGAAACACAGCATTACTGGGCTGAGGGTGTCCTCTAATGCAGACACAGCTTAGATCACAATACTCATGTTTTTTCAAATACCTGGAAAACTTTCACAAGAAAGACGATAATAAACATGCCCAGGTTGTGAAGACTACAATACCTGACTCTTTAATGCTCAGACACAGGTGAACAACCACAAGCATCAAGATCCTCCAGGAAAATACGACCTCACCAAATGAACTAAATAAGGCACCAGGGCCCAAACCTGGAGAAACAGAGATAAGTGACTTTTCAGACAGAGAATTCAAAACAGCTGTTTTGAGGAAACTCAAAAAAAATTCAAGACAACACAAAGAAGGAATTCAAAATTCTATGAGATAATTTAACAAAGAGATTGAAATAATTTAAAAGAATCAAGCAGAAATTTTGGAGTTGAGAAATGCAATTGATATACTGAAGAATACATCAGAGTCTTTTAATGATGGAATTAATGGTGCTGAAGATTAGTCAATTTGAAGACAGGCTGTTTAAAAATACACAGAGCAGATAAAAGAAAATAGAATGAAAAACAATGAAACACATCTACAAGATTGAGAAAATAGCTGCAAAAGAACACATCTAAGAATTATTGGTCTTAAAGAGAAGGTAGAGAAAGAGATAGGGTTAGAAAATTTATTCAAAGGAATAATAACAGAGAACTTCCCAAATCTACAGAAAGATAACAATATCTAAGTACCAGGTTATAGAACACCAAGAAGATTTAACCTAAATGAAACTGCCCCAAGGCATTTAATATTCAGACTCCCAAAGATCACTGATAAAAAAAGGATTATAAAATCAGCAAGAGAAAAGAAACATACAATATAGCTCTCACACATCAGGCAGCAGACTTTTTGGTGGAAATCTTACAGGCAAGGAGAGAGTGACATGACATATATAAAGTGTTCTAAGAAAAAATAATTTACCCTATAGTATATCTGGTAAAAATATCTTTCAAATACGAAGGAGAAATAAAGACTTTCCCAGACAAACAAAAGCTGAGAGATTTCATCAACACCAGATATGTTCTACAAAAAAATGTTCAAGGGAGTACTTAAATCAGAAACAAAATGACATTAATAAGCAATAACAGATTATCTAGAGGTACAAAATGCACTATTAATAATAAGAACACAGAAAAGCAAAGAATACTATAGCACTGTTATAATACTATAACTGTGGTGTGTAACCTAGGCAGAAATAGTAAATGATGATCCAATCCAGAATAATAACTATGACAACATTTTGAGACTTAGGCAGTACACAAAGGTATAAACAGAAACAATAAAAAGTTAAAAAGCAGGGAGACATCAGGCTGGGCATGGTGACTCATGCCTTTAATCCCAGCACTGTGGGAGATCAAAGCAAGGGCATCACTTGAGGTCAGGAGTTTGAGACCAGCCTGGCCAACATTGGGAAACTCCATCTGTACTCAAAAAAATAAAATAAATTAACAATTGAAAAAAAAAAGCAGGGAGACAAAGTTAAGGTATAGAGTTATTAGTTTTCTTTTTGCTTGTTAGTTTGCTTATCTATTTATGCAAAGAGTGTTAAATTGTTATCAGCTTAAAATAAAGAGTTATAAGACAGCAATTGCAAGTCTTCTGGTAATCTCAAATCAAAAATCATACAACAGATACACGAAAAAATAAAAAGCAAGAAAGTTAATGATACCATTAAAGAAAATTACCTTCACTAAAAAAGGACAGGCAAAAAGGAAAGAAGGAAGAGAACACTATAAACAACCAGAAAACATAAAACCAAGTGGCAGTAGTAAGTCTTTACTTAATAACAATATGGAATGCAAATAGACTAAACTCTACAATCAAATACATAGAGTGGTTGAATGGGTAAAAAACAAAAATCCAATAATCTGTTGCCTATAAGAAACACATTTCACCTGTAAAGACTCACATGAACTGAAAATAAACAGATAGAAAAAAATATATTTCACGCCAATGGAAACCAAAAAAGAGCAAGAGTCACCAACGTTAGACAAATTAGACTGCAAGGCAAAAAGTATCAAGGGTCGAGGAAGGTCACTATATAATGATAAAGGGATCAGTTCGGTGAGAGGATATAATAATTGTAAGTATATATTCACCTAACACTGGAACACCCAGATATATAAAGAAAATATTACTAGGACTAAAGAGATAGACCCCAATACAATAACAGCTGGAGATATGAACACCCCACTTTCAATGTTGGACAGATCATCTGGACAGAAAATCAACAAAGAAACATTGGACTTAATCTGTACTATAGACCAAACGGACCTAATAGATATTTACAGAACATTTCATCCAACAGCTGCAGAATACACATTATTTTGTTCAGCAGATTCTTGAGTCTACTCTCAAGAATAGACTATATGTTAGGTCAGGAAACAAGTGTTAAAACATTCAAAAAACTGAAATAATATCAAGCATCTTCTCTGACCACAATGAATAAAAACCTAGATATTAATAACAAGAGGAATTTTGAAAACTATACCAATACATAGAAATTTAACAATACACTCCTGAATGACCAGTAGGTCAATGAAGAAATTAAGAAGGAAATTGAAAAATTTCTTAAAACTAATGATAATGGAAGCACAGCATACCAAAACCTATGGGCCAAGGCAAAAGCAGTACTACAAGGAAAGTTTATAGCTATAAGTGCCTACATCAAAAAGGAAGAAAAACTTCAAATCAACAACCTAACAATGTATCTTAAAGAAATAGAAAAGCAAAAGCAAACCAAACCCAAAATTAGTAGAAGAAAAGTAATAATAAAAATCAGAAGAGAAAAAAATGAATTTGAAATGAAGAAAGCAATGTAAAAGATCAATGAAGTAAAAAATTGTTTTTCTGAAAAGATAAATAAAATTGTCAAGCCTCTATCCAGACTAAGAAAGAAAGAAGACCCAAATAAATAAAATAAGAGACAAAAAAGGAGATGTTATAACTGATGCCACAGAAATTCAAATGATAATTAGTGGCTATTATGAGCAACTATATGCCAATAGATTTGAAAATATAGAATGAAATAAATATATTCCTAGACACATACAACCGACCAAGATTGAACCACAAAGAAATCTAAAGTCTGAACTGACTAATGACAAGTAACAAGATCAAAGTTGTAATAAAAAGTGCCCCAGGACACAATGGCTTCACTGCTGAATTCTACCAAAAATTTAAAGAAGAACTAATATCAATGCTGCCCAAACTATTCTGAAGAATAGAGGAGAAAGGAATACTTCCAAATTCATTCTATAAGGTCAGTATTACCCTTATGGAAAAATTAGACAAAAAGCCATCCTAAAATTTATACGAAACCACAAAGACCCAGAAGAGCCAAAGCTATCCTGAGCAAAAACAAAAACAAAAACAACTGGAGGAATCACATTACCTGACTTTAAATTATGCTACAGAACTGTAGTAACCCAAATGGCATGGTACTGGTATGAAAAAGACACATAGTTCAATGAAACAGAATAGAGTTTCCAGAGATAAATCTATTCATCTACAGGGAACACATTTTTGACAAAGGTGCCATGAACATATATTGGGGAAGGGATCATCTCTTCAATAACTGATGTTGGGGAAATTGGATATCCATATGCAAAAAAATGAAGCTACACCCTTATCTCTTACTATATACAAAAATCAAATCAAAATCGATTTATATCTGAGACTTCAAACTATAAAACTACTAAAGGAAAACATTGGGGAAACCTTCCAGGATGCTGAACTGGGCAAAGATTTTTTGAGTAATACCTTACAAGCGTAAGCAACCAAAGAAAAAATGGACAAATAGGATCACGCCAATTTAAAAATCTTCAGCACTGCAAAGGAAACAATCAACAAAGTGAAGGGACAATGTACAGAATGGAAGAAAATATTTGCAAACTACCCATCTGATAAGGGATTAATAACCAGAATATATAATGAACTCAAACAACTCTATAGGAAAATATATAATAATTGAATTAAAAATGGATAAAAAGCCTGAATAGATATTTCTCAAAACAATATAATAAATGGCAAACAGATATGTGGAAAAGTGCTCAGCATCATTGATCATCAGAGAAATGCAAATCTATGATGAGATACCATCTCACCTTATTTGGTCTGACTTTTATCCAAAAGTCAGGCAATAGCAAATGCTGGCAAGGATATGGAGAAACGGGAACCCCTGTACACTGTTGGTGGGAATGAAACTTAGTAGAACCACTATGGAGAAGAGTTTGGGGTTCCTCAAAAAACTGAAAATACAGCTACCATGAAATCCAGCAATCTCACTCCTAGGTATATACCCAAAAGAAAGGAAATCAGTATATTGAAGAGATACATGCATTCTTATGTTTGTTGCAGCACTGTTTACAATATGCAAGATTGGGAGGCAATCTAAGTGTCCATCAGCTGATGAATGGATAAAGAAAATGTGGTACATATACACAATAAACTACTATTCAACCATAAAATAAGAATGAGATCTTGTCATTTGCAACAACATGCATGGAACTCAAGGTCATTGGGTTAAGTGAAATAAGCCAGGAACAGAAAGAAACTTCACATGGTCTTACTTATTTGCAGGAGCTAAAAATGAAAACAATTGAACTCATGGAGATAGTTAGAGAGCAGAAGAATGGTTACCAGAGGGAATGGGGGAGAAGTGGGAATGGCTAATAGGTACAAAATATAGAAAGAATGAATAAGACCTGCTAGCACAACAGTAGGACTATGGTCGAACATAATTTAAATGTACATTTTAAAATAACTGAAAGTTTATAACTGGGTTGTTTGTAACACAAAGGATAAATGCTTGAGGTGATGGATACCCCATTTACCCTGATGTGATTATTACACATTGCATGCCTAGATCCAAATATTGCATGTAACCCATAAGTATTTACTCCAACTATATACCCATAAAGAATCAAAAGAAAAAAAAGAAAAGAAGCAAAGGGAATCTATTGTCATCATATTTACAGTACAAAAAATATTTAAGGAAGTCATTCTGGAGCAAGAAAAATAATATCAAATTGACATATATGTTTATAAGAATGAATAAGGAGTGCTGGAAATGGCTAATGTAAGAATAAAAGTAAATTTTATTTTCTTTGTTTTTAATAACTTCTCAGGCTACAGAAACAAGTGACACCAAACTTAGTGACTCAAAACAACAGAAATTTGTTTTCTCACTATCTGGAGATTACAAGTCTGACATAACAGTGTTGGCTGAGTCATGCTCTCTCTAAAGTCTCTAGAGGATGATCCTTCCTGGCCTCTTCTGGGTTCCAATAGTTCCTGGCAATCCTTGGTGTTTCATGGCTTGTATACATATCACTCCAGCCTGTACTTTATCTCTTCACATGGGATGTCACCCATGTATCTGTGTTCAAATTCCTTTCTTTTTGTAAGGAACCCAGTAATTGATTTAGCATCTATCCTAATCCAATATAAACATAATCTTAACTTGATTATATATGCAAAGACTCTATTTCCAAATAAGGTTATATTCACAGATCTGCATGTAAGCACTTCAACATATCTTTTTAGGAGGACACAATTTAACCCAAAATTGCCGGCTATCTGACCCTCTGCCATATTCATGTGCTTCTCACATGCAAAATACGTTCATCCCATCCCAATATCCCCAAAAGTGTTAACTCATTTCAGCATCAACTATAAATCCAAGATGATATCTAAATAGAATTAATTCAAAAAGTGCCGAAATTCATGTCTGGATCATTGAAATTAGCTACAGGGGAGACCCTGTATACAGTCCACCTTGATACAAAATTCTTCTCCATCTGTGGATGGGTGAAACCTAGAAAACAGTCTATCCGCTTCAAAAATGCAATGGTGGGACAAGCATGGAGTAGACATTCCCATTCCAAAAGTGTGAAGTTATAAGAAAATAGAGTCACAAAAAAGTCTGAAATCCAGAAAAGCACATTCTATTCGATTTCAAGGCCTGAGACTAATCCCTGTAGCTAGATGTTCCTGAGCCAAACAGGAAGGTGGCCCCACCTCCTCGTCCTGTGAGGCCAAGGATTCCGCCCACTTAGCCATGAGAGCAAAGGTCCCGTCAACCTATCTTTCAGAGCAAAAACAGGATAGAGGGGGATGAGTAACTGCTAATGGTTACAGGGTTTGTTTTTGGAGTGACAAAATTTTCTGGAACTAGATAATGGTGCCGGTAGTACGACCTTGTAAATCGAATTGTAACACATTAAAACTGGGATTTTCATGGTATGTGAATTATATCTCAAATAAGAAAAGAGCTGGAAAACTCATGCTGCACTATTTTAAATCTTATTTTAAAACTACATTAATTAAAACTGTGGTATTTGTATAACAATAAACATATAGAGCAATGAAAGAATAATATTTCTAGAATGACGCCCACATATATATGATTGAGTGATTTTTAACAAAGTTGCTAAGGTAATTTAATGGGAAAATATAATAATTTCAACAAATATTGCTAAAATATTTGGATATCCATAATCAATAACAAATACATAAGAAGTAAATATAAATAATAAACCTACCTTAATCTTATAATACATTATATAAAAAATTAATTAAAATTGATTCAAGGGCACAGTGAGAATTCTAAAATTATAAAGATTTTAGTAGCAGACATAGAAGAAAATATTTGACAATGCTTTAGATAGAAAAAACACGAAAGACAAATTTTGATAATTTTGACCTCATCAAAATTAAAATCTTATCTTTTAAGGACATTGTAAAGGAAATGAAAACAACTGACAACTTGGTAATACATTCAAAAAAAATATGTGATCAATGATTTAACAGAGAATATAAAAAGAATTCTTACAACTCAATAGTAAGAAGACAAACAGCATGATAAAAAATGAGTGAAATGTTTTCATCTCAGACACTTCACAATAGAATAAACACAATTGGCAAATAAGAACATAAGAATGTCCAACATTATTAGTCATTGGGGAAATTTAAATTAAGCCACAATAAGACACTAGAAACAAACCTATTAGAATGGCTAAAATTAAACAAATAAAGCACATAAAATGCAAATTGCTGGGAAAGATGGAAAATAATTAGTACATTCATGTCTTGTGGGTGAGTATGCTAAAGGGTGCAAAAAGTTTGCAAATAGTGTTGTGGTTTCTTATAAGATTAACTGTATACTTCCCATATGACTAAGATATCCAATCCAAGAATATTTATTTTATTTTATTTTATTTTAATTATTATTATTATTTTTTTGAGATGGAGTTTTGCTCTTGTTGCCCAGGCTGGAGTGAAGTGGCATGATCTTGGCTCACTGCAACCTCCACCTCCCGTGTTCAAGCGATTCTCCTGCCTCAGCCTCCCTAGTCGCTGGAATTACAGGCATGCACCACCACACCTGGCTAATTTTGTATTTTTAGTAGAGATGAGGTTTCTCCATGTTGGTCAGGCTGGTGTCAAACATCTGACCTCATGTGATCCACCCACTTTGGCCTAGATCACGCCTGTACTGGGATTACAGGTGTGAGCCACCACACCTGGCCATCCAAGATTTTTTAAAATTAAAATGCTCACATAAAGACCTATATCCGAATTTTTGTAAAGTCTATTTTAGAATAGCTAAAAAATAGGAAAAGATAAATGTCCACTAATGAATGAATGGATAAAAAATTATGGTACATCCATACAATGAAATACTGCTCAGCAATAAAACAGAATAATGTACTGATCCATGTAACTATATGGATGAATCTCAAAATAATTATGTTTAGTGAAAAAAGCCAGACTCAAGTGACTATTTGTGTATTTTCATGATATTCTGGCAAAGAGAAAATCACAGGACATAAAACAAAGCGGTGGTTATGAGGCACTGGCATTACAGGGAGGGTTGTCAACTGAGAGGCTCAGGGGACTATGCTGGAGTGATGAAACTGTTGAATATCCTAATTGTAGTGCTGATTGCATTTGTGTATAGGTAAAAAGAGTGAATTTTACTCTACTTAAATTATATTTCATAAACATGCCATGCATTGGATTGTGTTCCTCCAAAATTTACGTGTTGAAGTCCTAACCACCCATACTTCAGAATGTGACCTTATCTGAAGATAGAGTTTTTGCAGAGGTCATTAAGATCAAATGAGGTCTTTAAGGTAGGTCCTAATCCAACATGACTAGGGTTCTTACAACAAGGGGAATTTTATACACAAAGACATGCATAAAAGGAAGATGCCATAGGTAGAAGATGGCCGTTGACAAGCCAAGCTCAAAGATCTGGAACAGATCCTTTGTTCAAAGGCCTCAGAAAGATTCACCCTGCCCACACCTTGATTTTGGACTTGTTGCCTTCAGATTGTAAGACAGTAAATTTCTGTTAAGTCACTCAGTTTGTGGTACTTTACTACAGCAACCCTAGCAAACTAATATACCTGAATTCTAAAAATACCTTTTTATTTGAAAATTAAAATGACCATCATAATACAGTCATTGCAATGAAAGCAATGAACTTAATATTATAATGTTTGTGTATACATACCATGAAAGAAAAGCTATTTAAGTATCTCCTTTATTAGTTTTAATACATTTGAGTAGATTATCTCTGTAACATCATAAAAATGTCCTTTGTAAGATGGTCTTCAGGTGTGCCTTTGCTGTTTTGTCCAAATCTCTGCATTTATGCATTACTTAAAAGTTAAAATATTGCTTTGCTATTGCTCTGAATGTATTATGCAAGTATCCAGATGTGTCTCATTTTACATCTTTTTTATAAAGAGATCAACTCTACCACATGCTTAGTGTTCCACAAATATTGCCAAACCCTCTTAAAAGAAAGATTCTGGGAATGCGTAGGAAGAAGATTGTGATAGCAAGGGTCATGGTTTCCTTTCCATGTACGCAAGTGAAAGTTAGACTCTTTAGAGAAGGAGTTTCCTAAAGAAATGTTCTCCTCAAACGTACTGTACGTATGAACTTTAAACGAGAAGATGGCATGCCATATTTCTCACTTGGAAATTGGCTGTTCTACGTGGTGGCAAGTCTGACAAAAACGTTGATTACTTGATGAGTTAAAATATGTGTTGCACAAATATGGAAGGAAAATCTGATGGTAACTGTAAAAACACTAAATCATACCCAAGTTTTGGTATAGCTATATCACCACAAAAGGCTGTTAGGATGCACTCAGAGAAAAGAGAAAAAAAGTTTCTAACTCTTGAAACAGACAAGTTCAAGCACATCAGCCAGGAATCTCCATCTTGGAGCCAGGCCCAGGGGAGGAGGTCAGTGAATAGTTGAACATAATTATCCATCAACATAACAACCTTTAAATGAATTTCTGCCAGCATGTTAAGGAAGTTTCTTGCATGTCCAGTGCTTATAATCATTGTAATTGCACTAGAGGACTATTTTTTTTACTAATGTAACCCTATTTAATACAATCCTTTACATTGCTGTTGCCCTCTGTAATCTCCTTAATGAGTGAATATTTAATTATATTACTCCTTTATCAATTTTATATTGAGTACATCTGGAGATCATGTGCTAGAACCCTTAATGTATAATTTCATTTTTGAAAACATTAAATAATTTAAATGAACCTGATTTTCATATACTCTAATACAATTTCACAAATAATTATAGACAGAAACTTGTATGGCTTAGCAGATTGGTAACGTAATGTAGAGTCTTCTTTTAGCTCACATGTTCAAAACCAACTTCAGATTATAAATCGAGAAAAAGTTATGGAAATTAAACCTCATGTTGTGAGCTAGTTTTATTTGCATGTATCTACTAAAAACATTAAAGTATGAAGAAATGCAAACCTTTTTCAAGTCTTAGAAAAATTTCCCAAAAGGTAGTACTATAATCTGAAATCCTTGGAGAAAGAGAGAGAAGGGGGTGGAAGAAAGAGAGAGAGAGAGACAGAGAGAACAGATATTTATATATGATAGCAATTAATATCTACTTCCATATAGTAATACTCATGTATTAGTAAACTTGTACACATTTTCCCTTGCAGACATTAAAGATATAAAATCAGAATAAAAATCACCTCAGTGATTTTGAAAAATACATCTTTCTCAATGTTATTTAACATCCCTCCTGGTGGGTCTTTTTGGAACTACCAAATGTGCTTCCCTACAAATTTCTGTAAACCCCAGTTGCCACTCGTACTTTAATATAGTATGAATTTGTAGTGGTGACTAGATACTTGTCTTCTTCTTCATGAACTTTTTAAAAATAAAAGTGAGATATCAATCAAAAGGTATATATTCTTCTTCCTTTCATTTTCAGGAAAATTGGCTTCTGAATTCCGCTTGGCTACTTACAGAACGGATGCTCACCATGTGCCTACACGGGGCCTCTATATATCTTCCCCTTATGGATAATCTAGGAAAATTAGGAAAAGATCTAAGTGAAACTATTGGAGCAGCCAAAGTCAACAATCCAGAAACCTGAAGTTAGATTCCCAGGGGTAGGTTTAACCCATGAGGGTCACAGAAAACTGTTGAGTGCTAAAATGGTAGCTACACGACAGAGTGAAATAGTGCAAATAATCCTATCAAATGTGGAAAGAAGAAAGGCTAGAAGGAGACAGTGTAGAGGGCTTGAATCAATATTAATACCTGGGAATGACAGCAACAGACAAGCTATTCTAGTGTGAAACAATTAAGGTTGACAGGGCTCAGTTTGAACAATGTGTTGCACTGGTCATAAAGCTAAGAGAGAGATCTGCAAACAATGACAAGCTCTGTATACAGTAACCCACCATCATTTACTGAGTGATCAGGAGGTTTAATTGGTGACCAAGGAATCACTAATTGGGCATTAATCTTTTAATCGGTAATGTTTGCTTATAGAAATCACTCTTTGTAAGTTTCATTTTCTTCTTTTCTCACACAGCCAGGGAAGCTTTGACTTGTACATTAGAAGACAAGTTTACTTTAGTAGTTGATCTGACTTTCAAAAGGACAAAGCCACTGACTCCACAACTAGAAAGCCGTAAAATGTCAAGAAACCTGGTAAAGTAATACCTTTCTTTAAATTGACAGTGAGAGATGAACAAGTGAGACTGAACCCTTTGCTGAGAGCAAATTTAATTGGCAGGGGTCAGGGAATTTCACAATGATATAGAGGTCCTTAAGGATGTAAAAATATATATATATATGTGTGTGTGTGTATATATATATATATATATATATATTCTGAAGTGGAGGAAAAAACTGCCTAAAGTAGTTCTGGTGATGTCAATGTCAATCTTCTCCTGCACAATCTTGCCTGGGGCTGGTTCTGCCAAAACTAAAGAGACGATGACATCTGTATGGCATATTCATAGTACTGTAGCATTTTATTGTACACCTTGGTAAAAATAAAGAAATTTTTGGCTTCTTAAGAAAAAGATGAGGGAGAAACTAAATTATATGTTTGTTGTTCTAAAATGCATATTGCTCTACATTCAGTAAATGCAAAATAAGTGCTCATTAACTGAAGTCTATACTAAAATTTTTAAACAATTTTCAAAAGTAGAAAAATAAATTTGATCACAGACCCAGTAGTTGAAGTTCCAATAGTTCTTAAATAGTCTAAAATAGTTTTGCTCTTAATAACAGAGCTCTAGGGTTTAAGAAATATGTTTATTTGCTAGGGAAAAGTTTTCAATACCTATGTTTCAGGAAGGGTGTATTGGTTTTATATGTATCTTTTATTTTTCTTTTTAGGACATATTTCCAAAACATGATTTATATTGTGAATTGCATCACGTATGAACAATTTTTAGACTATTTGAAAATGTACCAAAATAAAACATTCTAATCTGTACAAAATAAATGTCTTGAAACTGAATCCAGCTCTAAAACATTACACATGTGACTGGGAAACATGATTATTAATATCATCATATTTTCCATGTTAATCTGAATTAGCCACAAAGATAATAATAGATTCAACCTTGGAAAACTATGCAGATTCCAGTTTAAAGTGCTGTGCTACTTAGCAAAGATGTACGGTTCTTTATATACCATCTATGCTAAAAATCACAGGTATTGAAAACTTTTTCCCATCAAGTAATATACATTCTAAAATGCATATTGCTGTATGTTCAGTAAGTGCAAAATAAATGCTCATTAACTGAACACTTCCATTAGTTTTTAAACTAATTCTTAAATGTGGAAAATGTAAAACGTGTTCTATCATCAAATACTATTTTTCATTATGTATTTCAACACATAATTAAGTTAGCTATTGTTTCACTTATATTGAAAACCTAGAATCTGAAACCAGCGACTTATATACAGAGTTGTTTTTCAGGCTTTTGTGTCTTCGGTGATCCAGTCTTTTAAGTCATTCACTCTCAATTTATGTAAAGCTGTTCACGAAAGCTTTACTAGGAGTTTGTTTGTTGCTAAGATTCATCCATGTTACGGTGCGTTATTAACGTTCATTTATTTTGCCTACTATAGAACATGCCAACGTGAGAATGACACATGGTTTATTCATCTAGTTTGCCACAGGGGAGTGTTCAAATTATTCCCAGGTGTCATGTTATGATATTCTCAGGCACGTCTCTGGTGGTACCATGTTTTAAGAGTTTCTCTTGGGTGCATACCTCCACGTAGCATTCTGGGATACAGAACATATATATGCTCAACTTTAGAAGGAAATAGACAACAGCAACTTTCTTCATAGGTTCTTTCACCAAGGTAAACCTCTACTTTTTCATGACTAATCAAGTCACTACTAATTAAACCTATTATTCTTTTCACCGTTAGGCATTTTGCTTAAGCCAATAATCTCAGAATCGTTAGGGAACACAAAAATACTGTAACATCTTTGAAAATGCAGTTTTCCTAATAAAATATTTTTATTTTTTCACGTGCTTTAAACTATTCATTTGTTTTGTCAAACTAGAGAGTTTCCTGACTTAGATGTTGTTATGGACTTGTCTCAAATCGTGACTTCAGAACTAATGCCTGTTCTCATTAGTAGCCCAGTTGGTCAAATCAGACACTTTATATGAGAAAAAGTTTCACTTCATTCTTTTCAAATCAAAAGCACTTGCTAATATGCACTTAAGGAATATGGAAAACAGACATACATTCCAGAACATATGTAGTAAAATAAATTATTAAACTTAGTTCAATAAAATTAAAAAGATGTGAATTTAAAATAATTAAGTTGGGTAAATTTTATGTAATACCTCATTACTTAATATGAAATAATTTAATGGAGCAAAAAGCAAAAATTATAGACTAAGAATATAAGTACATAATATATTAATCTTTCAGATATTATCTTCATGCATGTGTTCAACTCTGACATTCAGTTTCTGGAAAAAGTTAAATAAGAACACCCCCCCTTACTTTAATTAGACATAATGATTTTAAAAACTGTGTATTTACAGGAAGAAATGGGACATGCTACTATAAAATAATTAATCCAACATTTACCATTAAAATTTCATTTATTGATAGGAAGTAGAATATATTTTAACACATAATTATAATGAGGTAAGATGATTTTCTATAATTAAATACTTCAAGATAGCATTTGACAAAATAGGACTTACCTACAATGTCAAATAAAGGTGTATCACACCTAACACAAGCAATTGTTCATCTGCAACTTTTGTACATCATAATTCAAAAAATATGATGTACTGAATACACTCTAGTTACTATAAAAAAGTTAGAGTAAGTAATCTGTGTTATGCTGGAAATTTGTAGATTCTTTTGTTTCCTCCTAATGATGCATTTAAGGAAAAGGAATTGAAAATAACATTTAAAATTGCTTACATTAAATATGTGAATAAAAGCCATTTTTAAAAGTTTATTATTTCTCAAAGCTCACTTCGTTACTCTATACTTTTTTTTTTTTTTTTTTTAATTGAGACAGAGTCTCTCTTTGTCGCCCAGGCTAGAGTGCAGTGATGCGATCTCAGCTCACTTTAACATCTGCCTCACGGGTTCAAGCGATTCTCCCACCTCAGCCTCCTGAGTAGCTGGGATCACAGGTACGTGCCACATGCCTGGATAATTTTTGTATTTTTAGTGGAGACGGGGTTTCACCATGTTGGCCAGGATGGTCTCGAACTCCTGGCCTCAAGTGATCCACCTGCCTAGGCCTCCCAAAGTGCTGGGATTACAAGCATGAGCCACTGTGCCTAGGCTAACTATACATTTATAGTTAGCAATTCATTTTCAAAAGCAATTCATCCTTTGGAAATAGTAGTTTGGCACAGAAGAGGCCATAAAATTAGATTTGTCATCAATTCTACCACCAATAATCTACCATGTATCTGATTTAAGAACAGTCTACAAGGACAGAAATACACCACTTTTTATTCCTTGCTCGTTTCTTAACAGAAATATAGATAAGACAGGTAAAAACACAAATTTCTATAGTGGGATTAAGGTATTTTAATGAAGGCAACAAGAGTAATTTCAAATATCTGATGAGATAAATTAGTTTTTTTTTTTTTTTTTTTGTAAATAGCTATTATATTCAGGAAAGGGGTTTAAACAAAAAACAAACATTATCATGCTAAAAAAGAGTAATTGTCGTAAGTGAGGAACTTTAATTAAGTATGTTAAAACTGTCTGTACTCACATTCTTGGAAATAATCCCAATTTGAAGACCACTGTTTAATGACTTCACTAGTTGAAAAATCTTCTTCCTATCAAAAGTGAGGTAGACATTTAATACTTCCAATCAAGACTTTCTACATTTAAAAAGGCAGATGATGGAAAATTACACTGGAAATCAGCTGGAATGGGGGCAGTGTTGCTTACCGGCTCAGGCTGTGTCTACCTAGGATGACCTGATGTTCTGGTTTGCTTTCCCCAGCAGGCTCTGGTGCACCTCTTGTCCCAGCATCCTGGCAGTTTTTCTTTACTTTTCTTCTTTTTCTTTCCAGACAAAATTATGCAAATTTAGAGAATAAATTTTATATCACATACTTCTACCCCAATCCTCTCCCATTTATATGACTTTTGAGAGACTATGGTTCACGGTTGAACAATAATTGTGTAGAAATATCCAGAGCCACAGAGTTGTCACATAAAGGGAAAATGTTCTCATCCCAATTCCAGTATTATAGAACCTGAGGCTGTATGCTTTCTGATTGTAGCTTTATCCCCAGGTCCAAAATAATGAGCTGTAAAAATGACCAACCTAGGACTATTTTTCAATGGGGAAAAAGCCAGGGAAACTGGATATTGAATTTGCAAAATTAAAGCTGGTCATTAGCTTCACAAAGAGATTACCAGTCTGTCGAATTCTTACATTGATGTTTCTTAAGGGAATAAGATGGAGTGAAAATGTCTGAGCTTTTTATTTCTCAATTTAGCATAGAGTATATGAATGAGTTACATTCATTTTCATTCAACATTCATTCTGCAATCATTCATTAAGTATTTAAGGCACCCCAAATGTCTGTCTTCAAGGACTTTCAAGTTAAGTAGGGGAGAGAGACAAGCAAAGAATGCAATCTAAAGTGGTAGGTGCTGCAAAAATACATAAAGTGGGAAAACAAAGGAAAAACTTCCAGCATGTCAAAATGTATTAGGAAAGCCTTTTGATCCTTCCTGACTTTAGAGGAATAAACAGAGCTCTGTATTTTTGGTTCATGAACGGACTTCCTTAATTCTAACAACGTGAACACACAAGTCCCCCTCCCTGACAAGTGTCTGAATCTTAAAGCTGAATGTAATTGGCATCTATTTTTGAACTTTTATAAACTATTTGTGGAGAAATGTTTTGCTTCTTGATGCAAAGCCATGGGCAACTGCAATTCACCACAACTTCTCTCCTGCTGCCTGAATTCTTTGAATAAGGCATTGTGTGAAATTCCGACCTCATTAAATCTGCTGTTTAGCTGCGCTCTGTGCAGCCACTGCGAATCTGCTCTGGGTCAACCCTCCTGCTTGTGAAACCATTTAAGGCAAACAAGATGCCTGAACCATGAGGTGTAATATAATACCAAAGTCAGACAGCCACATTCTTTACTGCTTAAGTAAATTTCTACATTCTTTGCTGATCAAACTAAATTCTTTTTCCATTTTTATTTGGTAGAATCATTCAGACAAAATGTTGCTTCCTCCAAATAATAAATTGCATTGGAGGACCACATAGTTAAAGAGCCGAGAAGCTCATTTCACTTAACCATAGTCCACAAAGGCCGAAAAATCCAAGTTGAAAAGAGTGCCCCTGGTAAAGTGGATCACTTTAATTGTGGAACAGAAATTGCCTGATGACACCACTTGGACAAATTAAGCAAAATATTTTCTATCCTGCACTATAATTTCAGAACAGAAGATTCATTCCAGAATAATTTTACTCTGCTCTAAAGCAACCCGAGAAGTCATTAAGTGTGTGTGCGCTCACGTGCATGCATGTGTTAGGTAGATGGGAAAAAATGTCTACTAGAATTGAGACCATATTCTCATTTCACATGATTTGACAGTTCTTACGAGGCAGCAGTGACTGTTTTTCTACCTAACTTGGTGACAGTCTCAAATCAATCAGTGACCTAGATGGAAAAGATTTTATAGCCCATTACCCAAGCCTTCAGTCATTCCACTGGTATTGTGACCGAACTGATTTTCAACTCCAAAAATAGACTCTATTACTGAAGTTATGAAATTTTCCAGACAGAGACAACAATGTGATCAATTTGGAGTAGACCTACAGATTTCTTCAAAAGTATTTGTGATATATTTTTATAACTTCAATTATTCACAATGCCTCAAATAAGCACCATGTTAAATTTGAGAAGTTATATATCTGTTAAGTTTGAAAAGTTATGTATATGATGTATTAGCATGACATATTAAAATTCAATGTGGAAACACATAATAAATTCGTTAAAAAGACTTTTTTAAGCTCCTTGAAGTATGTTTTTATTTATTATTTTCTAATTTTAATTTTATTTTTCCTATAATATATTTAAATAGCAACAATCTTTAATAGTTGCTTTAGCCTTGCTAGAAATAACATTTGTAGATATTCATAATTTAATTTTTTTAGAATATTGTTATTTTTTATAATTTTTAAAAAGCATTTATGAGTACATAGTAGGTATATATTTATGGGGTACATGAGATGTGTTGAGAGAGGAATGCAATGTGAAATAAGCACATCATGGAGAATGGAGTATCCATCCCTTCATGCATTTATCCTTTGAGTAACAAACAATCCAGTTACCCTCTCTATTTTAAAGTATATAGTTAAGTTATTATTGACTATGGTCACCCCACTGTGCTATCGAATAGTAGGTCTCATTCATTCTTTCTATTTTTTTTTTTTGTACCAATTAACTGTTTATATCTTCCCCACCAACCCCTCATTACCTTTCCCAGTCTCTGGTAACCATCGTTCTACTCTCTATGTCCATAAATTCAATTGATTTGATTTTTAGATCACACAAATAAGTGAGAATATAATGTTTATCTTTCTGTGCCTGGCTTAGTTCACTTAGCGGAAAAATCTCCACTTCCCTCCATGTTGTTGCACATGACTGGATCTCATTCTCTTTATGGCTGATTAGTACTTCATTGAGTATATGTACGACATTTTCTTTATGCATTCATCTGTTGACAGACACTTAGGTAGCTTCCACATCTTAGCTATTGTAAACAGCACAAACATAAGAGTGCAAATATTTCTCTGATATACTGATTTATTTTCTTTTCAGTGTACACTTAGCATGGATTGCTGGATTATACGGTAGCTCAATTTTCACTTTTTTTGAAGAAATGCCCAACTGTTCTCCATAGTAGTTGTACTAATTTACATTCCCACCAACAGTATGCAAGGGTTTCCTTTTCTCTACATCCTTGCCAGCATTTGTTATTGTCTGTCTTTTTGTATAAGCCATTTTAATGGAGATGAGATAATATCTCATTGTAATTTTGATTTACATTTCTCTGATGATCACTGATGTTGAGCACCCTGCCTTTTGTATGTCTTCTTTTGAAAAATACCTATTCAAATCTTTAAATAGGCTTGTAACTTTTTTCCTATAGCGTTGTATGAGCTCCTTATATATACTGGCTATTAATCCTTTATCAGAGGATAGAGCGCAAATATTTTCTCCCATTCTGTGGGTTGTCTCTTCACTTGGTTGATTGTATCCTTTGCTGTGCAGAAGCTTTTAAACTTTAGGTGATTCTATTTGTCCATGTTTACTTTGCTTGCCTGTGCTTGTGGAGTATTGCTCAAGAAGTCTTTGCCCACACCAGTGTCCTGCAGATTTTCCCCAGTGTTTGCAGTGGTTTCATAGTTTGAGGTCTTATGGTTAAGCCCTAAATCCATTTTAATTTGATTCTTGTAGATGGTAAGAAATAGGGGTCTAATTAAATTATTCTGCATATGAATATCCAGTTTTCCCAGCACCATTTCTTGAAGGGACTGTCTATTCCCCAGAGTGTGTTCTTAGCAACTTTGTCAAAAATGAGTTCATTGTAGGTTGTTTCTGGGTCCTCTATTCTGTTCCACTGGTCTACATGTCTGTTTTTATGCCATACGATGCTGTTTTGGTCACTACAGCTCGGTAGTATAAAGTCGGGTAATAGGATTCCTCCAGTTTTGTTCTTCTTACTTAGGCTATATTTGACTATTCTTGATCTTTTGTGGTTCCATATAAATTTTAGAATTGTTTTTTCTACTTCTGGAAGAATGTCATTGCTATTTTCACAGGGATTGCACTAAATCTGTGGATTGCTTTGGATAGTTTGGTCATTTTAACAATATTGATTCTTCCAATCCATGAACATGCAATATTTTTTCCATTTCTTGGTGTCGTCTTCAGTTTCCTTCATCAGTGTTTTATAGTTTTCATTGTAGAGATCTTTCATTTCTTTGGTTAATCCTTAGGTATTTAATTTTATGTATAGCTACTATAAATGTGATTACTTTTTAAATTTGTTTTTCAGATTGTTAACTATTGGCATAGAAATGCTACTGATTTTTCTATGTTGATTTTGCATCCTGCAACTTTTCTGTATTTGCTTATCAGTTCTAACAGGTTTGTGTGTGTGTGTAGTCTATAGGTTTTTCCACATGTAAGATCATATCATTAGCAAATGAGGATAATTTGACTTCTTTTACAATTTGGATGTCCTTTTTAGCTTTCTCTTGTTTAATTGTTCTAGCTAGGACTTCCAGCACTACGCTGAATAACAATGGTGACAGCTAGCATTTCTGCCATGTTCCAGATCTTAGAGAAAATGCTTTCAGATTTTTCTCATTCACTGTGATACTAGCTGTGGATTTGTCATATATGGCTTTTATTATGTTGAGGTATGTTCCTTGTATACCACGTTTTTTTAAGATTTTTGTCATGAAGAGATGTAGAATTTTATCAAATGCATTTTCAGCCTCAATTGAAATGCTTATATGGATTTTGTCCTTCATTCTGTTATATGCTATATCAAATTAATTGATTTGCATATGTTGAGCCATCCTTGTATCCCAGAAATAAATCTCACGTGGTCGTGATGAATAATCTTTCTAATGTATTGTTGAATTTGGCTTGAGAGTGTTTTGTTGAGGATTTTTACATCCCTGTTAATTGGAGATATTGGCCTGTAGTTTTCTTTTTCTTTTTTTCTTTCTTTTTTTCTTTTTTATTTTTTCGTGTGTGTCTTTGTCTGGTTTTGGTATCAGGGTAATACTGGCTTGTAGAATGGGTTTGGAAGTATTCCACTGTCTTCTATTTTTTGGAATTAGTTTGAGTAGAATTAGTATTATTTCTTTAAATGTTCAGTAGAATTCAGCAGTGAGGCCATTGTGTTCTGGGTTTTTCTTTACTGGAAGACTTTTTATTATAGCTTTGATCACATTACTTATTGGTATATTCAGGTTTTTAATTTCTCCCTGGTTCTATCTTGGTAGGTTGTATGTCCATAGGATTTCATCCCTTCTTTTCTTGCTTTTCCAATTTATTGGCACATAGTTGCTCCGAGTAGCCACTAAGGATCTTTTGAATTTCTGTAGTGTCTGTTGTAATATGTCCTTTTTCAGTTTTGATTTTATTTGTTTGAATCTTTTCACTTCATTTTCTTAGTCTGGATAGAGGTTTGTCAATTCTGTTCATCTTTTAAAAAAATAACTTTTTGTTTCATTGATATTTTGTATTTTTTATTTTAATTGCATTTATTTCTGCTCTGATATTTATTATTTCTCTTTTCCTACTAATTTTGGTTTTGCTTTGGTTTTGCTTTACTAGTTCTTTAAAATGCATCATTAGATTGCATATTTGAAGTTTTTCCTTTTTTGATGACCACAGTTTTAAGTATATACATCCTTCTGTGTACTGTCTTTGCCATATCCAATAGGTTGTTTTTGTTATGTTTCTATTATCATTGTTTTAAGAAATTACTCAATTTTATTCTTAATTTCTTCATTGACCTACTCATTCCTTGTCATTCAGGAGCATATTGTTTTATGTCCATGTATTTTTAAAGTTTCCAAAATTTCTCTTGTTATTATTTTCTAGTTTTATTCTATTGTGATCAGAAAAGATGCTTGATATTATTTCAAATTTTGAATGTTTAAAATTTGTGTTGTGATCTGTGGTCTATCTTTTAGAATAATCCATGTGCCAAGAAAAATAATGTGCATTTTGCAACTGTTGGATGAAATGTTCCATAAATATCTTTTAGATCCATTTGGTCTGTAGTATAAATTAAGTCTAATGTTTATTTGTTGATTTTCTGTCTGGAAGATCTGTCTAATATTGAAAGTGGGATGCTGAAGTCTCCAGCTATCATTATATTGGGGCCTATCTCTATATTTACCTCTAATAATATTTTCTTTACATATCTGGGTGCACCAGTGTCGGGTGCATATATATTTGCAATTATTATATCCTCTTGCTGAATTTTTATCCTTATATAGTGACCTTTGCCTCTTTTTATAGTTTTCATCTTGAAATCTATTGTTTCTGACATAAATACATGACTCTTTTTTTTATTTTTTTTTTTTTTGGTTTCCAATTGCATGGAATATCTTTTTCCACCCTTTTAGTTTTTGTCTATATGTGTCTTTACAGGTAATGTGTGTTTCTTGTAGGTAACAGATTATTGGGTCTTGGTTTTTTTAAAAACACTTTCAGCCCATCTATGTCTTTTGATTGGATAATTTAGTTGATTTATATTCAATGTTATTATTGATAAACAAATACTTACTCCTACCATTTTGTTATATGTTTTCTGGTTGTTTTGTGGTCCTCTCTTCTTCCCTTTAGTGAAGGTGATTTTCTCTGGTGATATAATTTAGTTTTTTGCTGTTTATTTTTTGTATTCATTGTATGTTTTATTTTTTGAGGTTACCATTAGGCTTGCAGATACTATTTTATAACCCATTATTTTAACTTCCAAACCCAGAATGGGTCTAGAAGTGCTGTCCAGGATTCAGGGACTAGAGTCACTGAGCAGTCTACCTGGTGTTCTATTGTATTGTTACTGAGCTGGCACTCAAACCACATAATTCCATCCTTCCCACTCTTCCCTCCCCTTTCCAAGAGCAGATGAGCCTCACCTTGTAACCATTGCCATCCTAGGCCACAAACGGTACTGCCAGACTAGCACTGGTGTTCCCATAAGGCCCAGTGTCTCTTAAGTTAACTTGTCATTAATTCTGCCTGACCTGAGACTCAGCCTTTGGGGTAGTGGGCTCCCCTCTGGCCCCAGGGAGGTCCAGAAATGTCATCCAAAAGTCATGTCTTGAAATCAGAGACCCCAACAGCCAACTTGGTACTCTACCCCACTTTGGTCATGCTGGTAACTAAGGTGCAAGACAAAGTCCCCTTTACTTTTTCCTCTGCTTTTCTCAAGCAGAAACAAAATTACCCTATGTCCACAATAGCTGATTATGTTCTGAGTCTCACCTGAAGCCAGTAAGTCTCAGAGGTTCACTTAAGGCCTTCAATGTAGTACCTGGGTGTCATTGTTGGTTATTCAGGGACCAAAGACTCTTCAGTTAGCAGGTGATGAATGCTGTCAGAACTGAGTTCTTTCCTTTAAGGAAGTTGGTTCTCTTCCAGCCCAGGGTGTGTCTAGAACTCTCCTTTGCGAACTAGGGCCTGCGATAGGGGCCTCAGGACTCTGTCCAGTGCCCTATCCTGCTGTGGCTGGGGTGGTATGCCAGATGCAAGAGAAAGTCCTTTCCACGCTTCCCTCTCTCCTCCTCAAGCAGAACGAAAGGATCTCTTTTGGAGCCAAGAGCTGTGCAGCCTGGGGTTAGGAGAGAGGTGATGCCATCACTCCCCTGGCTGCCCCAGTTGATGTCTCAGTATGTCACATGTCCCCCAAGTCCACTGTCTCTAGGCCTTATTTAGCACCAGGACTTGCCTAAGAGCTGCAGTCCTTATGGTCCAGACTGCTTTTCAAGTGTACTTGGAGACATAGAGTATAGTATCCTGCACTGGTAAGGTTTGTGGGAACTCAAGTTTGGATCTCTGGGATTGGCGATTCCCCTCTGGTTAGTGCTTATTAAATGTTCCCTCCATGGTAGGCATCAGCTGAGTTTGGTCTGGTTTTCCTTTCTTCTCTAACAGGATAATGCTAAGTTCAGTGCCTCATAATTGCTATGTTCTCCCTCCCCCAATTCCCACAGATGCTCTCTGGCATCACCGAAGAAGCTCCCTTCAGTGTCTGTTTCTATTATATAAAATTAAAACCAGGTACTATGTATGCTCACCCAATTTTTTGGTTCTTGCGAAGATGTTTTTTTCTTAATTTGGTGTCCTTACAGGGGAAAATTGGTGGAGCTTTCTATTCTGCCATCTTGCTCTGCCTTCCTTATGCGGATTTTTTAAAAAGCAGAATGTCCCAATATTTTGGAAGGTTTAATAGTATAACTGGAATAACAGATGTGTGCATTTTTGCTTATTTATATTATCACATAAAAGCCATTACAAATTAGAATGTGTCAAACGAAAAAAAAAGAGTGAATAAATTCAATATGTCCACATACACCCATCTTAATACATTATAATGTGTCATTAAAAATGTCATTATAAAATATGTCACTTCATAAGAGATTATGTACAAAATGTTTTAATATGTAAAACAGGGGAAACAGATGATCAGGAAAATTAACAAAACTTAAAAGATATTTAATTTTGTGCCAATTTAGAATGAGGAAATGTTTCCTCACATTTTTATTTTTCATAAGTTTTTAATTTCTTCATATTCTTTATTTTTCTTGTATATTTACAAGCTTGAAATAATAGTAAATAGGAAACTAAATAGATGTTACATAAAGAAAAGTTTAAAATATAGTAAACTTGAAATAGGTTTTCTGAGTGATGAAGATAAATCCATTCAACTTAGAATCCATGAGTTGGTAAAGATGTTAAGGAACTTGATGTAACCATAGAAAAAGTAAAAGATATAATATCAATACCTTTATGAATAGATATACATTATTAAGAAAACATTCTTCAGATGTCATTTCTGGAAAATACTGAATGAGATTTGAATGACATTGTTTTAACTAATTTTATGATTTTTTTTCTACCTTCAAAACCTATGTAGGAATTAAGAAGTTTTAAGGAATTGCCTTATCTCTCTTTTTTGTCATTTCAGGAAAATCTGAAGACTAATCAGCCATTATTTTATTTTAAAAAATGTGGTTGGTTTTCACTACTTTTCTCTTACAATTAAAACCAGATAGACTAATCATACACACAGAAACTATATTCAATAAACATTAATTTAATGTCTATTCTTCTAGGTACTAGCCAGTATCTAGCTAGCACCTATCCCCAGTACTAGCAATAGCAGGACATTAAAACTCTGTCACTGTCTGCCAGTGGCTCACGATCTAGTTTAGGATTCTTAAAAGAAAATAAGTAATCATCACAAAAGTAAGCAAGTGAGTGCAACAACACAGTTGCACTTGATACAATGGTTGTAAAGAAGATAAAGGGATCAAGTTTACATAGGAGAAACAGAAAATAACATATAAAGGAGGTTCCTGAGAAAAGGAAATTAGAAACACTTAAAAGGTCATATGGAAATGTCAAGACTGGTAATTGAGGGAAGGATGAAAGGAAGGTAGTTATTATATTCTATTTTCTTCCAGTGTAAATCCCATAAATATCAACTATCAACTTCAGAATGCCTAAGGTGACAAGACACAAAGATGCAATCCTAACTTCTAGAAAATAACAGAAAATATCTTTATATTAAAAAAGACAAATAGTACATGATCTCATTTATATGTGGAACCTAAAAAAATCAAAATGATAGAAAGAGAGTAGACTGCTGGTTACCAGGGGCTGAGTGAGGGAGTGGGCAATGGCAACATATTGGTAAAAGGGTGCAAACTTTCACTTATAAGACGAAAAATTCTGGAGACTGCATGTAGGGCATGGTGACTAGAGTTAATAATAATGTATTGTACACTTGAAATTTACTAAGAGAGTATATCTCAAGTATTACCACCACATGAAAAAAAAAAAAGGTCACTATGTAATAAGGTGATATGTTAATTAGTTTGATTATCATCATTACACAACATATGCATATCTCAAAACACCTTCAACATCAAAACACATTGAACAACTTCAGTAGAGACAATTTCGGTTTGTCAAACAACCTCAATAAACTAGAAAACTTAAAATAAATCACAGATGGTAGGTATCTTCATAAGACGTGTTAAATATGATCCATTGTTAAGAACTATACTTCACTTCTGGAATAGATGATAAGAAAATGTAACTAGAAGGATGTTATATTGATTGATAAGTACATACACATGTAGAAAAATGGATAGATAGCTTACATTCAAGCTATCAGTTCAAAAGTTTTAAGCTGCCTCAACAAGCTTCACAATGACCACATTTCATTAGCAGAAAACTAGTAAAAGGTCTGGCTTTAGCTTGAAAGTCCTCCTGCCATTGAGCAATTTTCTTATGCCATATGCTTAGCTCTTGTTATGACCCAATTAAACATAATTCTTTTCAAAGAGGATCATTACAACTGTGCTTATGACAAGTTCAACAATCATTTAAAAATATTCACCAAAGGTGTTCATGTGGCTAAGCAGGAACGTGGAGTCTGCGTCCAATTTTGATAACCACAGAAGAAATGTTAGAATAAAAATATCTTTTGAAAACAGTATTTTGGTTTACCCTAGACTGAACCAAGATTGACACAAACAATGCATTTTTTCAGATATTAAAAAAAAAAAAACCAGATAGTTGACTTTTAAGACATTATGCTCAGAAATGGTATGATCTAATACATTACAGGGATCATTCAAGAGAGAACAATAATTTCATTGGGTTCTTAGTCTCATCAAATATACCTCAGGAGATGGAAAGGTCTACCATGAGCAAATAGCCTCCCCCACATGGGTTTTGGAGACTCTCCATTACCTCAGCAGTGAAAGAATAATTTTGAGAGTTTGAAAAATAAGCACTTGTTGATTTGATAATTTAAGGATTGTCCATTTCAGTACATAGGCTAGTTATATGATAGTATTACTAGGTCAATATGTTAAGGAAATAAGCTGAATGATAAGGAAAACTATAGCACATAGAACTTCAAATAGAGTCATCTATTTCACAAGTGTATCCAATTGAATATTAGAGGGCACCCCATGAAAATCATAGGATAAGTGATTCTGTTAACCACTAAAGATTAGTGAATGATAAATTAATGAATGATGCTTTTATCATTTATTTTATTTTAGAGACAGGATTCTCATGAAAAACCAAGTGTCTAACTTATCTCTCAGCAATGTTAAGTTCTATCAATGCAAAACCATCGTCACTTGTAAAAAGAAGATTCATGTTGTGTCTATATAGGACTTATCATTTTCAGATTCACTTCACTTCCATTTCTGATTTAATTCTGTAGTTGTTGTGATGAACGGTAGAGTTTAATGTTAACAGCTAAAGATGATGAGCTAAGACTGAAGACACCATAATGTTTGAGAAATCAACACATTTGACTTCCTTGGCTCATGAATGTGTATAAAAATTTTATAAAAGAAAATAAATGTGTGTTATAATAGTGAAACTGAGCACTAGGGTAATTTTCTACATTATTAGGTTCAAAGAAATTTTTGCACAGAATTTGCAACTCAGTAGTTTTCAAACATTTTGAGCAGAGAAGTCCTCCTTTCAATAAAATACAGTGTAAATAAAAATTGATATAGTGAATATGCTTATGTTATATGATCAAGTTATAATGTTTTTATATTCTAAATTAATGGAAATTTCACCTAAAGATATAATACAGAACATATGAATGCATGTCCTCCCCTTCCACAATACTAACTTCAGTGATCAGAAAGCAAAATTTTCAAAGGCCTCAACCTGTAAGCCTAAAAACGTAGGGAAAGAGAAGATAAGAACAAATTGTGAAGTTAGAGTTAAGTAAAAAGGCAAATGATAGCTGATATTATCAGATATGTGAAAACACCATCAAAACTGGAGAAATCAAGAAGAAACTCAGTTTCAATCACAAAACCCCTTCAAAAATGCTAAGAAATTGGCAATCCCCATTACCTATGTATATAAGAATTCGGTTGAGGGTCAAAAGTGGCTGATTACGGCTATGTAAGAACGTACGTGTACTGGTTTTCTGTGACATGCCTGCCACGACAGTATACCCACCACTCGGTGGTTTAGACAACCAAAACTGATTGTCTCCTGGTTCTAAGGGCAGAAGCCTAAAACTGTGGTACAGACATGGTTGGTTTCTCTGCAGACTGTGAGGAAGAATCTTCCTCATGCCTCTCTTCCAGCTTCGGTGGTTTGCTGGCAATCTTAGGCACTCCTTGGCATGCAAACATGTCACCCTGATCTCTGCCTTCATCATCCCACGGTGTTCTCCCTGTGCGTTTTCTGTTTTCAAATTTCTTCTTTTTGTAAAGACACCAATAACATTGAATTGGGTGCTGCTCCAATGACATCATTTTAACCTGATTATCTTTGTAAAGGTCCTCCAAACAGGATCACATTTTGAGATACTGGGGCTTATAACTTCCACATACAAATTTTGTGGGGACACAATTTAACCTATAGCATTGTTAAGTCTATGTTCCCTCCTCATCTTCATATAGATGAGATACTATCTCTTCTCACTTCAACATCAAAGAGAAGGTTTATACTCTGGATAAAATATTACAAATGAACCTAATAAACTGTTCTGATTAGCTAAACTTTTGCCTCAGGTTTATAGAAATAAACACTTAACTTCTATAAAGAGATTTTCATTTTTTGGATGGGAGATGAGTATACAACAACTAAAAAATCTGAGTAAGAAAAGTAAGTTGCAATGGTGAATTGTATTGCAACTTTTGAATAATTTTCAATGAGAGATAACAAGAATTTTTACTATTAGCACCAAAAGTTAATGTTTTGATTGATGTAAATTATTAACATTTGACATGGAACACACCTGTGTGTCAATTATGTGTAATTTCAGCTTTTAAGATAATTACAAATAAATATCCAAAGTAAAATTCAAAGGTACCACTAAAATACCATATCAGTAAAAACAAAGGAATCCACAGGAGAAGATTTAAAAATCCCAAATCTATAAAAACTTAGAGCCATTTTTTATTTCAATTAATATTCTTTATTAATACCTAAGAAATTTTATTGCCCAATACCTTTTTTGTTTGTTTGTTTGTTTGGTTCACAGACCCATTTAAGAATCTTATAAAAGCTATGGTCCCTCTCTCCAGGAAAATGCAAGAATACCTTTTATCCATAAATATTCAAATTTTCACAAACAGCCTTCATGAAATTGAGGTACAGAAATAATTGAATTTCCTGAAGTTTGAAGTTTTTGAATAAAAATAGAGCTGAATTAGAATCTGCAGTCTACCATTTAAAAGCAGTATGATAGCTTAATCTCTAGGTTTCAGTTTTGTATATGTATAAAATTAGAAAATTATGCCTATAAGTTTTTGCAATGATGTAATTTATGTAAAATGTTGGAAACATACAGTTGCTGTCTCTATATATATTTAGAGGAGGGTGTTCTTTTAACCTTAACACTGTGATTAACTCACTATTTTTCTTAGGTTCTATATTTGTAATTCATTCATGACATTTTTTATGTCACCTTCAGCTTAAGATGTACTGTGTTTCTGCTGATGCCTCATCTTAAACCTGACAGTGGGTCTAAATATCAAAATGATTAAAATAAAATGTTCCTACCTCTTCACATATGAAGTAATGAAGCTTTGCACCTAGAATGATTGCATAAATGGAGGTTTTCTAGAAAATATTAGAAAATTATTTTAGTCCCAAAGATCTCTAATAAGAATATGTATCGGGTCCAGAAATTGGTATTTTTCACTTTAGAAACATTGTTTCCATATCTTTACTTAATGTTTGAATCACTTCTACTGTATCCTACCAGGAATTTATTCAGCTTTTCTATTCATTAAGATAGAAACTTCTCGTCTCCAGAAGTAGACCATTTACATAAACACAATTCTAAGCAAATTCAGACAGACTGAGGGATTTGGGGGGTTAAGCAGTGTGTCTTATTGAGAAGCCCAGATGTTAGCATTGGGCAAATTTAAGATTAAAGCATTAATAACTATCCCAACAGTTATTTATGAAAATTAAATGAGATTGTGTAGCTTAAGTAACTACCAAAGACAATGCCTTCACATATTTGGTTTTCAAATAAAATTGCCTTTTATTAAATCCAAATTTCTATTCAAACCCAAGCAGTTTTCATGTCAGCAGGAATTTCTTTTAGAAATATATTTAATCTTTCCCTCAACATTTCATATTAGAGCTCTCAAATACATATTATTGAGCATCTCATACTCAATTATTTCTTCAACATTCTTCATATCATAGCATTAATTACTTCTCCTAAATATATTTTTTCATTAATGTGTTTCTTACCCTGATGTTTTAATTAACTAAAAACATTTTAGATAATTATCAACCAATACAAATTCTAGAGACTAAATTACTGTTGGTACACCTTTGTATTAGTCTATTTTCACACTGCTGACATACCTGAGACTGGGTAATTTATAAAGAAAAGGAGGTTTAATGGATTCACAGTTCCATGTGGCTGGGGGGGCCTCACAGTCATGGCAGGAGGCAAAGGGCACATCTTACACAGCAGCAGCAAAAAAAGAAAAAAAGGAGAACCAAGCAAAAGGTTTTCCCTTATAAAACCATCAGATATCATGAGACTTATTCGCTACGACGAGAAGAGTATAGGGGAAACTGGCCCGGTGGTTCAATTATCTTCCACCAGGTCCCTCCACAACACATGGGAATTATGGAAGCTACAATTCAATATAAAATTTTGGTGGAGACACAGCCAAACCTTATCAACCTTATTTGGAAAAATTGTGGCAACAAAAT
The DNA here is from genome assembly GCF_047675955.1 of Chlorocebus sabaeus. Taxonomy (NCBI): domain Eukaryota; kingdom Metazoa; phylum Chordata; class Mammalia; order Primates; family Cercopithecidae; genus Chlorocebus; species Chlorocebus sabaeus. The sequence goes on along the minus strand of NC_132916.1, from coordinate 65,106,439 downwards.
CATACTTTTGATTTCCATTGAGTTTATTGTTAAAAACAGGCCTTCACTGAACCTCACTGATCACTGATCAATCATAAAATCAACATAATTCACACAAATATAACTTCAGAAACATTTAGGGAATTGTGTAATAGAAGTTCGCTTTTAAGAATAATATATTTGTACTCATTCGATCCTCTCTAATTCAGTCTTTCTTCAATAGCAACATGCTTTCCTAAGATAGCTAATTAATGGTAATCATTCTGTATCCATATAGTAGAACGGAACTTAGTTTTGTAGGCAATATCAACAAACAAGCTCAAAATGCTTTATATTAAAAGGCTATCAAAAAGCTTCAACACAGCTATCATCCTGAAAGAACTTGTTCAACGCCTTCTGTTGTGAACTGAATTTTGGTGAATGATCAAAATTCATATGTTAAGCCCAAAGCCTCAGCATGTCTGTATTTGGAGAAAAGGCCTCTAAGTAATTAACATTAAGTAGGGTACCATTACCTTACGGGGCATGCCCTGATCTGAAAACGTTAATGTTCTTCTAAGAAGAGACAGCAGAGCACCAGAGATCTCCCGCTCTCTCCTTCTCTCTCTCTTTATTTTTGTCTTTCTCTATGTATGCCCACACACATACCAAGGAAAAGCACGTGAGCACACTGTGAGAAGGTGGCCATCTGCAAGCTAGGAAGAGAGCCCTCACAAGAAACTAATACATTTTCACCATGATGACAGACTTCTAGCCTCCCTAACTGTGAGAAAATAAATTTGTCATTAAAGCTATTCAGCCTGTGATATTTTATTATGGCAACCCAAGCAAACTAATGCGCTTTCAATACTAATTTATTTTTTATGCCAGAGCTTGAGAATATATGCCTGTACCAAATAACTTTTGAGAAAAACACATATAAATTTTGAGTCAACAGATTCAGAATTATATTACAAATTGATTGATATCTGTTACAATACAAACAGATAAGAAATATAAACGTCCAAGGAATAAAACACATTATTGTATTATATCAAAAAATTAAAGTGTAACCAAAATTTGAGTAATCTTTTGGAAACTGATAGAACCTTTTCAAGATATATGAATTTTTAAATTCTATTAAATGTACCTACTCAAAAGGGAATCTAACAAGCAAATTCAGACCTTTATGTCTTAATAGAAATAATATAATTGGTGGTTTTGATTTTCTTCTTAACAACAACAAAAATTATGAAGAACATAAAAAATTTCTTTTCTTTTTTTTTTTTTTTTTTTTTTGAGACAAAGCCTCACTCTGTTGCCCAGACTGGAGTGCAGTGGCACAACTTCAGCTCATGGCAACCTTCACTCCAGGTTCAAGTGATTCTTCTGCTTCAGCCTCCTGAGTAGCTGGGATCACAGGCATGTGCCACCATGTCCAGCTAATTTTTGTATTTTTAATAGAGATGGAGTTTTGGCATATTGGCCAGGCTGGTCTAGAACTCTTGGCCTCATGTAATCCACCTGCCTCAGCCTCCCAAAGTGCTGGGATTACAGGCATGAACCACCACACCCAGACAATTTCTGAAATTTTTGAATTTGCTACTGATCTATTTGAATGTAAAAGAAATTGTACATATTTGACATGCTGTATGTTTCTCATTCCAATTTCTTTTAAATGAAATCAATTGGATCAATGTCCACATTTCCAAACTACATTAACACTTGCTGCTGTTGATTGTATCACTGCCCCCACCAACCCCAAAAAAGATATGTTGAAGTCCTAAACTTTAGTACCTCAAAATGTGGTTCTATTTGGAAATAAGGTCTTTATTGGAGCTAATGAAGTTAAAATAATATTAGGTAGGCCCTAGTCCAATGTAACTACTGTACTTGTAAGAAAGGTAAGTTTAGACAGAGACAGACATACACAGAGGAAAAGACAATGAGAAGACACACAGGAAGATGCCATTTGAAAATAGAGGAACATGCGAATGCAGCTGTAAGCCAAGGAATGCTTAGGGTTGCCTGCAACCATCAGAAGCAACGAAAACAGAAGAAGGAGTCTACTTAGAGTCTCAGAAGGTACGTGACTCTACCCTACAGATTTCAAACTTATATTTTCCAGATCTCTGAGATAATTCATATTCACTATCTTCAGTCACTCAGTGTGTGTACTTTGTTACTGCAGCCCTAGGGTACTAATAAACTTATATTATAAAATAACATTTGCCAATGTATAAAGTTATAGCATACCTTCCAGGTCTCAAATTAAATCAAATTCCATCAATAACAAGAACATAAATGAACCAATGGAAAAATGCATCGATAATTAATAGAAATGTGTGGCATAAAGTAAATAGATTGCCTAAAATTATTTTTGTATTAAGAGAGTATTAATAAATATAACTCATCTGAAAGTATTTTTAATAAAAACATATTTCATACTTTTAATTAATAACATATTTATGTGTCATTGAACCCATCCACTTTATTTTGGAAGAAATATCATTTGATATCAAATTGGAAGCTGACTGAAAATTAAACAGTTCTTTTTTTAAGATAAACCACAATAACATGCTTAAATAGGATTTGTGTTGCTATGGTGTGTACAATTCATAACAAAATTTTTCGAACTAAACATTCTTAATGTATGCTATGTTAAAAGGTCTATGGATCATTTACAAAAGAATAGAAAGTCTCGTTTCTAAGAGTTCTTTGATCTAGATAATATCATATTCCCATGTTTTACATAGAAAATTGTTTGTATGCATATAATACTTCCCTACTAATTTAAACTCTTTAAAATAACCCAGAGGCTATGATGAAAGCTACATACCTCAAATTTTCAGAGATATTGGCACTTCTTAATCTTTCATTTTAAAATGGAACCATTTCAACCTTAGAAATTGTCATTCTCACTTATATTTATGAGCAATCAATGGTACCTGAGCATCATAACAAAGTTTCATTTCAACCATAGCAAGAACTATAAAAGAAAGTGGGAGAAGCATTATAGACTATGTCTTATCCAGCTTGTCAGGTATAAATAAACTCCTGTACACATGAGCGCTATGACAAGAAGAGGAGAATGGTATTAAGTTTCCTTGTTCATTTTTCACTGAAATCATTTTAGTACTGAAGTGCAATTTTGTACCTAACTATTCTTTATTTCAGCATAGCATCCACTTGCATTAACACAAAGATACACTATGTGTTTTTATGCTTTTTCACGTTTCCATAGTAGCAAAAAGACAAATCTTTAACTATGTAATAAAGAAAAATAGTGAAAATAATTAGCAGTCACCTAGGCTTTATTATGTGCCAGGCACTATTCTAAGCTTCTTACATGTATTAAATCAATTAATTCTCATAATAACCCTTAGAGCATATAAAATATAAAGCTGAGAACCAGTCACTGATCTAACATTGGTGTGCTTCCTTATCTAAGCATATTTCATATTCATTCATGTGCTGACAGAGCAATTCAGAGAAAAACACAGACCCATAGAAAATATATAATTCCTTTATTGGTGAGGAAATCTGCAGCTGGAGATATTGTCTACCATTGCCAAAGAAACACTGCATCAATGTAGAAATGAAGATTGTAGAAATATCCCAATATACTCAGATGCACTGTGTTGCTTTCTACATAGACAGTGATGATGAAAGAGCAATGTGTTGGAAGTTTGGATACCTGAATTTCCACCTTGATGTTACACATCTCTCTAGTTATGTGTAAGCATAAAGGAAACATCACAACACTTTGGCTAGACCTTGATTTCCCTACTTTATAAATAAGGATGAAGGCTGACATTTTTTCTAAATGCAATAAATTTTCCCATTTGATACTTAATGAGTACAAACTGTGCTAGATGCTTGGGGTACACAGATTAATGAAATATTTTCATGGTGATCATATTCTTATTTTAAACAATTTTATTAAGTATAATTGATATACCCCAATGGCACATATTTAATGTATACAAAAATTTGATAAGTTTGAACAAATTCAATGAAAGAGTTTAGAAAACATCGACCTAAAAAACGTCACTCTCTTATATTGATTCTTTTGAGTTAAAGGCACTAAAAAAACAGCAGATGTAAAGAAGGGTACTGTCATTTCCTTTTTTTTTTTTTTTTTTTCCTTAAAAACATGAGATGAGGCCAGGTGTGGTGGCTCACGCCTGTAATCCCAACACTTTGGGAGGTCGAGGTGGGCGGATCACGAGGTCAGGAGATCAAGACCATCCTGGCTAACATGGTGAAACCCGGTCTCTACTAAAAATACAAAAATTAGCCAGGCGTGGTGGTGGGTGCCTGTAGTCCCAGCTAATCGGGAGGCTGAGGCAGGAGAATGGCGTGAACCCAGGAGGCGGAGCTTGCAGTGAGTGGAGATGGCGCCACTGCACTCCAGCCTGGGTGACAGAGTGAGAATTCGTCTCAAAAAATAAAAAATAAATAAAAATAAACCAAGAGATGAAATTCCCATGTGAGAACTGCCCTCCCTATGTGACCAAGAGAAAAAAAAAGGAAACATTCTTATCGTTAAGGACAGGAAAATGAGACAGAGAATTCTGTACAAATACATTTTGTTAAAATAATTCTTATCTTCCTTTAGCCTCCTCATATATTTTAACTGCTTTTCAACTGTTGCCTATTTTTTCAATCTGTATTAGTCCGTTTTCACACTAATCAGAAAGACATACCCAGGACTAGGCAACTCACAAAAGAAAGAGGTTCAATGGACTTACAGCTCCACGTGGCTGGGGAGGCCTCACAATCATGGCAGAAGGTGAAAGGCACATTTCACACGGCAGCAGACAATAAAAGAGAGTTTGTGCAGGGGAACTCCTCTTTTTAAAACCATTAGATCTCATGAGACTAGTCCACCACCATGAGAACAGCACAGGAAAGACCCGTCCCCACAATTCGGTCACCTCCCATCGGGTCCCTCCCGCAACACATGGGAACTCAAGATGAGATTTGTGTGGGGACACAGCCAAACTGTATCACAATTCAATATAAAAGTATGTAGAGTTTGCCAGTTCTTTTGGTCTTCATTTCCTTATGAGGGCTGCTGTGTCACATAAAATTGTTATTAAACAAATATGTATTTTTTTCTCCTGTTAATCTGCCATATGGCAAATTAATCTGCAGGCCCATTCAGAGACCCTAAATGGATAGAAGCAAAGTTTTGCTTTTCTCACAGCGTACACCATGAAACTACCACCACAGTCAAGCTATTAGACACATCCATCACCTCCATATGTTTCCTTGTGTCCCTTGGTTTTTGTTTGTATATTTATTTATAGTAAGAATACTTAAGAATACTTAAGAAATCCACTGTCTTAACAAAATTTTAAGTGGATTATGCAATATTGTTTACTATAGACAATACATTGTACGACAGATCTTTAGAATTTACTTCATAACTGAAAGTTTAGACCTATTGAGCTACAGGTCCCCATCTCCCCTCTTCTCAGCCCCTGTCAACCACCATACTACTTTCTGCTTCTATGAGTTTGACTGTTTTAAATACTTTATATAAATGAAATCATGTAGTATTTGTCATTCTGTGACCGGTCCAATCAACAGAACAAAAAGACAATCTTTGGAATGGGAAAAATATTTGCAAATCATATGTCTGATAAAAGGTTAGTGCCTAAACTATGAAGGAAAATCTTATGACTTAATAGCAAAAACACAAAAGAACTGATTTTTAAAAAGCAAAGAACTTGATGACACATTTCTCCAAAGAAGACATACAAAAGTCTAACGGAAAATGAAAAGATCTTCAACATCACTAATCATCAGGGAAATACAATTCAAAATCACAATGAGAGGTCATTTCACACCTGTAAAATTTGTTATTTTTTAAAAAAGAAAAGATGTGTTGGCAAGAATGTGGAGAAATTGAAATCTTTGTAAACTGTTGATATGAATGTCAAATGGTGTAACTATTATAGAAAACAGTATGGAGGATCCCCCCAAATTAAAAATACATCTACCATTTGATTCAGCTATTCCACCTTTGAGTATATATACAAAATAATTAAAATCAGGATCTCAAAGAGATACCAGCACATCCATGTTCATTGCAGCATTAGTCCCATTAGTCAATATATGAAAGCAATCTAAATGTTTACTGGTAGATGAATGAATAAAGAAAATGTACTTGACACATTAATGATGCATTATTCTCTACTTTAAAAAAGGAAATCCTACCACATGCAAAATCATGAATGAACCCTGAGGATATTATACTAAGCAAAATAAGCCAGTCACACATGGTATTCATATTCTAATTTTCAACTTAGTATTGTAAGTGCTGTGATAGAGTGAGGCCAGGTTACTATGAGAAGCAAAAGAAGAACATTTAATCCAGACTAGGTAATTATAACAGTCTTTCTGAAGGGGATGACAATAATTCAAGTCTTGAAATTACTTAGGACTTAAGTATGTTATACAAAAAAATATATATATTTCAGGAAGAAAATCATTACATTATAAGGTAGGGAGAAATGAAAGATGTGGACTTATATGTTGAAGAGCCCATATAATCTAGCGTGGTTGACATATAGGAAATAACCTGGAAATAGAGAAAACAGAAGCTGAGAAAGCTAGTAGGAGAGAGGTCATAAACAGCATATGTAGTGCCAAATAATTTTGCACATAGATTAATATCTTCCAATATGTATTCTCTAGAAGTAAACTGGGGCATGGTACACAATGTATTACATTTTTACAAGGAAAATCTAAATTAATATTTTAATGGTTTAAACATTATGAAGTAATTGAATTTATTAAATGTTAACATATTTCCCAAATTTGTTTCTAAACTTATTTGATCCTGAAATTTGTTCATCAATCGTTATTGCAAATTACCATGCAGACAAAAAATTTTACAGATTAAAAATGTATACTGGGATGAATTGTGTAGGCCAAAAAGCTGAGAGAGAGAGAGAGAGAGAGAGTGAGAGAGAGAACAGACAACACACTAGAAGTTCCATTTTGTTTCTTCATAATTATGATGAATCTACTTTGATTACTTTTATTGCTTTTTTATTTACTTATATTACTTTTATTTTGGAGCCTTACTCCAAAAAGATTACTCCTATTTCAATTGCCATATAACTTTTTTCTTTTCAGAAAATGTATGTAAATATAATTTTACAATCAACTTATTTGTGGCTTGTTTCCTTTTACTCAAAATATGTTTCATTCATGCTGCTGTGGGTAGAGATAGTTAATTCATTTTCATTACTGGAGAGTATTCATTGTACGAATCTACTACAATGTAGACATTCCACTCTGGCTGATAGTTTGGAGATATTATAAATAATTCTACAATTTCTATTTTTGCAAAGGTGTTCTGTTGCATGTATGTACTCAGTTCTGTTTGGTATAAGCATTGGAGTCAAAGTGCTACATTAAATAACTTAAAATACCCAGCATTAGTAAATACTACAAATTATTTTTTCTCAAGTAGTTTTCCAATTTATACTCCCACCAGGAACATGTTAGAGTTGATATTGCTACATATATCTGCCAACAAATGGTATTGTTTGTGTTTGTTTTTGTTTTGTTTTGTTTTGTTTTGAGACAGAGTCGCGCTCTGTTGCCCAGGCTGGAATGCAGTGGCGTGATCTGGGCTCACTACAACCTCCATCTCCCAGATTCAAGCGATTCTCCTGCCTCAGCCTCCTAAGTAGCTGGGATTACAGTAGCCCACCACCATGCCCAGCCGATTTTTGTTTTCGTTTTTGTTTTTTAAGTGCAGACAGAGTTTCACCATGTCGCCCAGGCTGGTCTCCAAGTCCGGACCTCAGGTGATCCGCAGCCTTTGCTTTCCAAACTGCTTAGATTACAGGCGTGAGCCACTGCACCTGGCCTTGTTTTTTTTATTTAAACCATTCATGTATCTTGTTTGTGGTATCTCAAAGTGTTTAATTTGTATTTTTCCTAACTAATAATGAGGTTAAACATCATGTCATATAATTTGGCTGTTTGACTATTTTCTTTTGGAAAATGAACTTTCATATTTTTTGTCCATGTTATTATTGAGTTGATGATTTTTGGTTGGTTGGTTGACTGTTTCTTTTTCCTGCCTTGTTATTGATTGTGGGTGTTGTTTAAGTATTCTGAAGGCTATTACTATGTCAGTTACATGAATTATAAGTATTATTGTCATATATGTTGCTTAGCATTACATTCTCTTAGTGTTGTCATTTCATAACTAGAAATCTCTGTGTTACTAGAGGGTTAGATAGGTATCAAGATGTGTGGGTTTTTAGCTTTTATTTTTAATTTTCTTTTTTTGAAACAGGGTCTTGCTCTGTTGCCCAGGCTAGAGTACGGTGGTACCATCCTAGCTCATTCCAGATTCTACCTGGGATCAACCAGTTCTCCTGCCTCAGTCTCCTGAGTAGCTGGGATTAAAGGCACACACCACCATGCCCAGCTAAAGGATATGTCTTTAATAGGTATATCCAATTAATTTAGCATCTTTTGAATAAAGCGATTATTTCCTTTCTTCTGTGCAGTACAATTTTTCAGTAAAACAACTGTACATGTATGTAGACTTTGTTTCTGGATGACCTATTCTCCTCTATTATTCTCTTTGTCCTTGTGCCAACACCACCATACTGTTTTAATAACTAAACACCAAGTATATTAAATTTTCATTTATGTGAAAATTTAATAAAACCTAGAGTAAATAATTTCAAAATTAGTAAAAAAAAATATTAGGGACAAATTTGATTTCCTGAAAGAAAATGCAAAATTACATTTTAGAGAATTATTTGAATGTAAATAACTAAGTCAAAAAACAAAAAAATATTTCATCTTCTAATATACCAGAGCATCAAAGTTTTGTCTCTAATGTAAATCTAAGTCACACAAAACAATGTGTTTTCTATGTGAACGCCTCAGTGAGGTGCCATTTTGAGATAAGATCCTGGGCACAAGTTCTTTAAAATAACTTTTGATATCCATAAAAATAAGTCTTTCCACTACTTTTTCAAGATCAGCTTAGTTATGTGTGGTCCCTTGTATTACACATACTGCCTACACAAAGTTTTTCTGGCATCTCATTAAGATGACATTTAATATAGAGAACATTTTGATAAATGTTGACATAAAACATCACATCCTCAAATTCATGAAAGGACCTCTCTCCTTTTTATTCTACTAACATTTTGTGAATGTTTTTATTGAAGTCTTGTGCATCTTTTTTCAGATTTATAATTTTTATTTGATGTGCTTGATATCATTTTAAGTTACATAACTGCATTTATTTACTATTTTATTTTTATTATTTTTATTTCAGTGGGTTTTTAGAAAACAGGTGGCATTTGTTTACATGGAAATAAGTTAAATAATTTCAAATATATTTTTTCTGCCTTTTGTCTTTGGTATATGGAAATCTAATTGCTTTTGTATATTGACTTTTTAGCCAGTGATTTTGCTAAATGAATTAACTAATTCTCATGATGTATGTGCTGATTTTTTTGGAGATTATGTATCAAAATCATATAATCTGTGAATGAGAAGATGTTTCCATCTTTCTTTTAATGTCCATACATTTTTCTATTGCCTTATATCACTATATAAGTCTTTAATAAAGTGTCTAATAAAAGTGATGATAGGTATTATTGTCGTTTTTATTCTCGAAGCAAAGTTTCAAAATATCACAATTCAATGTTTGCAATAGAACTATTTCAGATACTTTTATCAAATTAAGAAATTTCCTTCCTATACCTAATTGGCTAAGAGTTATTTTCATGAGTGGATATTGAAATTTATTAAATGTTTATTCTGAATTTTATTGTGATAATCACATTATTTTTGCTAGTAGTGTGGGTTAAATGCATTGATTAAAACAGCCTGCAGTTACAAAATAAATTAAACTTGGTTGTTATATATACATATTTAATATTGTCAGATTTTTTTGGTTTATATTTAGGGGGCATTTTTCTCCTCTTGTCATTTTTAATGGCTATAAAAATGTTTTCTGCCATGTTTTCTTGTAAAACTTTTATAGTTTCACATCTTACATTTAAAGTCATGGTTGCAGCACTTAGGGTTACAGAGCTGGAGTCATCAAGACGGTGGTCTATTGTCATAGTACTAAACAAATAGATCGATGGAACAGCAGGGAGTGCAGAAATAGACCCACATGTATGTGGTCAATTGAGTTTCAACAAAAGTACAAGAGCAATTCACTCGGAAAATCATAGTATGTTTCAACAAATATTCTAGAACAATTGGCAGTTCATGTGCAAAAACTGACTAAATAAAAATTAAAAACTAACAACTGAAAAAAAGAGAGAAGATAAAAATTATAAATATTAGAAATCAGAGGATATTGCTATAAACACTTTAGATATGAAAAGGATAAAAAGGAACTATTAAAAACAATTCTACACACATAAATTTAACAAATTAGCTTAAATTGATCACCTCCTCCAAAACACTAACTATCACAATTAACCAAGTATAAAACAGATGATTTGAATAGCTTTTTAATATTCAAGAAAATTAAAGTCATAATTAAATGCTCCCAAAAATGAATCTCTGGGTCCAGATGATTTTAGTAGATAATTCTACTAAATAATTAACACCAATTCAATTCAGAAAATAGGAGACACTCTTCTCAATTCATTTTATAAAGGCAATATTATACTAATATCAAAACGAGATGAATGTATTTTTTTAATTACAAATAGCCTTCATAAATAGAGACAAAAATATTTAATAAAATATTAGTTAATCCAGCAATATATAAAAGTAATTATATATCACATCTATGTAGAGCTATTACATAGATACTAGGCTGTCTTAGTCTGTTCAGACTGCTAAAACAAAATACCATTGATTGGCTAGCTTGTCAACAACAGAAACTTCTTATAGTTCTAGAGGCTGGGAAATCAAGATCATGATAGAATTGCTGCTCCATTAGAGCTTGTTTCCTGATTCATAGATGATGCCTCTCATTGTGTTCTCACATGGTGGAAAAAGCAAGGCGTCTCTCTGGGGCCTCTTGTAAAGACACTAATACCATGCATAGGAGCTCCGCCCTCATGACCCAAATGTCTCCACCTCCCAATCATCATTGTCTTGGGAGTTAGGATTTCAATGTATAAATTTCAGGATGACACAAATATTCTGACCATAGCAAAGGGTGGTTTAATACTTGAAAATCAATAAATGTAATCCAGCACATCAAGAAGCTAAAAAGGAAAAAAAAATGTGACCATATCAATTGATGCGGATTAAGAGTTTAACAAAATCTAACAATGGTTTTTAACTAAAACTCTCAGCAAGTTAAAAATACAGGGGAAGACTTTAACTTGATAAAGATAATCTACCAAAATTCTGTAGCCAACATTACATTTAATAGTGAAAGACAGAATTTCTACTTTCATTCATCTTATCTACTATACTTTCAGGGCTGTCCGATCTTTTGGCTTCCTTGGGCCACCTTGGATGAAGAATTGTCTTGGACCACACATAAAATACACCAACACTAACAATAGTTGATGAGCTTAAAACAAAAATCAAACACAAAATGTTATAATGTTTTAAGAAAGTTTACTAATCTGTGTTGGGCCACATTCAAATCTATCCTGGACCTCATGTGTCCCACAGACCAAGGGTTGGACAAGTTTGCTTTCTATAGTACTAGAAGTCTAGTGAGTTCAGTAAGGCAAAAAAGCAAATAGAAGCATACAGACAAATAGAAAGAAAGAAATAAAACTCTTTCTGTTTGCAATGACATGATAGGCCATGTAGAAAAAACTAAAGAATTTACAAAAACAAAAGTTTGTCAGTTTAATAAGGTAACATAAGATCAACATATAAAAATCAATTATACTTCTATATACTATCCATAAACAGATCATGTGGAAATTAAATATATAATACCATTTACAATTGTCCAAAAACTAACAAAACATGTAACAAAACATACTGAAAGCCACAGAATGTTGGTGGAGTAAATCCAAAAAGATGCAAATAGATGGAGAGACATAAAATATTCATAAATTGAAAAAACTGATGTAGTAAATATATCAGTGTTCTCCAAAATAATATATAGATTTAACCTAATTCTCATCATATTCATAAGTTTTTTTTTTTTTTTTGAGACAGAGTCTCACTGTGTCACCCAGGCTGGAGTGCAGTGGTGCCATCTCAGCTCACTGCGAGCTCCGTCTCCCAGGTTCATGCCATTCTCCTGCCTCAGCCTCCCAAGCAGCTGAGACTACAGGTGCCTGCCACCACACCTGGCTAATTTTTTTTTTTTTTTTTTTTGGATCTTTAGTAGAGATGGGGTTTCATCGTGTTAGCCAGGATGATCTCGATCTCCTGACCTTATGATCTGCCTGCCTCGGCCTCCCAAAATGTTAGGATTACAGGCGTGGTTATTATTACAGATAAGATTATTCTAAAGTTTATATAAAGAACAAAGGAACTAAAATAGCAAAAACATTTTGAAAAATATGAATATATTGAGAGGAATCAGTTTTCTAAATTCAATACTTATTCTGTAACTACAGTAATCAAGACTGTGTAGTACACAAATCCAACTAAATTCTAATAAAGATGAAAAACAATTCAATGGAAGAAGTATAGCCTTTTAACAAATGGTGCTAGAGAAATCTGGATAACCATAGACCAAAACCAAAAGAAAAATATACACATGATTCTCAGTTAAACTTTGTCTTAATCCATTCTTAGTTCATTTTGTATTGTTCTAAAACAATACCTGAAATAGGGTAATTTATCAATAAAAGAGAATTAATTAGCTCAGCGTTCTGCAGGCTGAAAAATATGAGGGCATGGCCCTGGTTTCTGACCAGGGCTTTCCATGCAGTGTCACAAACTTGGCGGAGAAGATCAAGGGGAAAGCAGACACATGCAATAAGGAGAAAACTCGTGGTGTGTCTTGGTTTTGTAACAACTTGCTCTCACAGAAACTAATCCATTCTAGCAAGAATCAGTCTAGTCTTGCAAGAGCAAGAACTCAATTCCCCAAGAACAACACCACGCCAGTCATGAGGGATCTTCCAACCTTATAACCAAAATACCTCCCACTAGGCCGTAATCTCAACCCCAACACACTGGGGATCAAATTTCAGCATGAATTTTGGTGGGGACAAACAAACTACATCCGAGTCATAGCAAACTTCACACTTTTCACAAAAACTGATTCAACATAGAAAATATATTCAAATAGAAAACCTAAAAGTATGATTTTTTTTGAATAAACAATTGTGTTAAAACTTCCATGCCTGGAAAGAGTTCTTAGACATAACATTACAAGCATAATCTATAAAAGGAAAAATGATAAGTTAGACCTCATTAAAACAAAACAAAAACTTTTACTCTGTGAAACACCATCTGAATAGGATAAATAGAAAGCTACAGAGTGGAAGATCATGTTTATTAAACCACATATATAGTAAAGAACCTGTATCTAGAACTTATAAAGAACCCCCAAAACTTAACAGTAAAAATATAGATAATACAATTAGAAAATGGAAAAAAGGAATAAAGGGGTATATCACTGAAGAGGTTATATAAATGGCAAATAATCTCATGAAAAGGTGTTCAACATCTTTAGTCAAAAGAGAAACAAAATTAAAACTACAATGAAATCTCACAACACATTTATCAGAATGGTTGAAATTAAGAATAGTGATGACATGAGATGCTACTGGTGACAATGTGAAGAAACTGGATTACCGAACCACTGTTGGTAGAGATGGTAAAATTTAAAAAAAAGATACAGCCACTCTAAAAATAGTTCAGCAGTTTGGTATAAAATTAAACATGCAATTACCATATATCCAAGCAATTGCACTCTTGGATATTTATCCCAGAGAAATAAAAATGTATGTTCACACAAAAACCTGTATATGAATAATCATTGCAGTTTTATTTGTAATAGCTAAAAACTACTGAAGCAAGTTCAGATATTTTTCAACAGATAAATGCTTACACCAACATATAATATACCGTGGATGGAATATTAGTCAGCAATACAAAGCAATAAGCTATTTATATACACAACAATTTGGATGGATCTCACAGGGCTTATGCTGAGTGAAAAAAGCCTATATCACAGGTAACATTTATGATTTCATTTATATAACATTCTTGAAATTACAAAAGCATACAGATTGGGAATGCGTATTTTAGTGATTGTCAGAGGTTAGGGACTGGGAGGTGGGGTGGCAAGAGAGGGCTCAGTGTGGTTGTAAAAAAACAACAGAAGGTCACTTTGTGGTAATTGAGTTGTTTGTTATCTTCACGGTAGTGGTGGACACATGAGTCTATACATGTGATAAAGCTGGTGGAACTAATGCCTTTATATATACATACACAAGTATAAGGAAAACTAGAAAACCTGAACATGATCTGTGGATATGCATGTACTGTTACATATAATAATTGTGATATTGTAAAACATTACCTTTGAAAGAAACTGGGTAAAGGGTACTCAGGATCTCTATTATTTCTTACATCTGCATGTGAATCTACAATAATTTCAACAAACATTTTAGTATTAAAAATAGTACATATGCCCTTAAATAAGTATAAATATGGTATATATCCATTAAGGTGTCTACAGTCAGCACAGTAAAAAAAAAAAAAAAAAAAAAAAAGAATGGTTTTCATGCTGACAGACACGGTTTTGAATCTTAAGACTCCTATTTATTTGCCATGCATCCTTGAACTTGTTCTCTAAACTATGCTGAATATGCTGAAGCTCAGTTTTCATATTAAAGTTAAACGTATAATAACACTTAAAATGTTTTACTCTAAAATTTAGAGTTACTATTTAAAAGTAACATACTTCTGATACCTTAGTAGATACTCTCAATATTTTAGACATTAACAATTTTTTAGATTTGTAACAATATATTTTGGTTAATTGTTCAACATTTCAATTGATAAATACATTTGAAATGACCTTTTATGCTTTGTATAGCCTGCAATAACAAATAATAATTTATTTTAAATAAATGAAATAATTGAATAATTATTTTAATTTTAAATGAAAATAAGTTCCAACAGTATAACGTATATTTAACCTTAAATTCTTACCACTCAACAATCGAAATTCTGATATCCTAAATATTCTACTTCACTAAAATAATAAATACCAGAAATAGATTGTAATTAGTTAAAATTAAAAAGGGCAGAAACATAACTGAGAAAATATAACTAACCTTTTTAGAAATTAGGTTTTTTTTTGTACTTAGCTGCTAATTTATTCAGTTAGTGTATCATTTTTTGTGTGAACTGTAATTAGCAGGTCACATCAGAAGATAGAAAAAGATGTTTAACAGAAATATCTACTTCTTTTGAATATCTTTGGGATCATTATCTCTGCTATGACCTCCGTGTAGTTGTAACAACTTAGAGAATCTTTATTTATACTAAAATACATGAAAGATACATGCTAATTTCAAAGTTTAGAAATAGAACAGAAATTGAAGAAGCCTTTTCCTCATGGCTAAAAGTGCATAAAATTAATTGGAGTCCTATGAATTTACTCTAATAATATTTCAATTTGTGTGGCAAATGCTTCTAAATAATTTATACTAAAACTCTGTTTTTATCTACAAATAACAAATTCCACTTACCAAATCCAACATCTGTATTAGCAAAACATGCATGGTGCCCCTTATTTGCACATAAGTATACTTGGTGATGTGGGCCTGAAGACATTTAAGAAAAATATCAAGTACTCAAAAGAACTATGGTAATAAGTATTATATAAATTGAATGGAAATGAACCAGATAGTGGCAGATCTTGTAGAGTAAAATACATTTAAGGAACATTTAAATTTAAAAAGTAAAAGGTAACAGCTAAAATACCAAATTGAGTAGTACTCAGTATACATAATAAACCCATAAAAAGTGCTTGTTAGTGCTTTTGATTAAATGTATAAATACAAGTTATATTATTCTCGAATCCACTACAATCGATTATCAAAGACAGATTCTGAGTGTGAGGACCTCACACAAATGGTCTTGGTGACTTTCCTTTAATGTCAAGAGCCTGTCCTGGAAATATTCGTCCCTAACAAGACACCATGCACAAAATTTATAATCTGACAACTCTCCCCTCTTACAATTTACTACTGGCATCTTCTCACCCTGTTCTACACAAAATTACTGATGGTTCAGAAAGTACCTATACACTCAGAAGAGAAATTTTCATGAGCCTTAGTTCATAAACCTTAAAGTAGTTTTTATGGCATTCATTCTCTGAAACTGGTGTAGCCTCACTGTGTGTTTTGCCCATAATGTGCTGATCTCATTTTTCCTTGTTCACAACCAAGCACACAAAAATAATTTATTTTTAGTGATTAGATTTAAAGACATGCCAGAATTTAAAAATATATAATTTATTTATTTTGCAAGAGACGTCCAGGGCTCCATTCTACCATTGAAGACTCCTGTGTCTTTCTCTCATCCCATGGAGCCAGAATTCTGGGCACATTTGGCTTCTCAACATTTGCTAAATATTCTGTATATTTTTATGGTTCTACATCTTTAAATGTACATATCTGGTTGTCTAAAATGCTGTTCTTCAGTCTCAATTTTCTGTCAGGCAAATGTCTCTTTAAACAAAGTCAATACCAATATTATCTCCATTATACTGTTTCCAGCTCTGACCTCATTTTCTTCCACTGACCCAACCAAATGTATCACATTTATATTTTATTCCATGGCATTTTATATTATCTTGTTGTTGAGGTGATGCTAGCACACTGAGAACCCTGGCCCCAGAGTCAGATGCCCTGAGTTTGAATCATGACTCTGTCACTGATGAGCTGTGCAAACTTGCACATATTCCTCAATCTCTACAGGTTTCTTTCCTCATTGTTGAAATGGGCATCAGAGTAATTATGACTGTTGTAAGCATTAAATAAGATAATACATGTAGAAAACTTAGAAGTGTGCTTAGCACATGCCCAACCATTTTACCTATTATTTACCAAGTTATTTTAAAATACACTTGACCCACCCAGGTGCCATGGCTCACACCCGTAATCCCAGCACTTTGGGAGGCCGAGGTGGGTGGATCACCTGAGGTTGTAAGTTAGAGACCAGCCTGAACAACATGGAAAAATCCCGTTTCTACTAAAAATGCAAAAATTAGCTGAGCATGGTGGCTCATGCCTGTAATCCCAGCTACTCTGGAGGCTAAGGCAGGAGAATCACTTGAACCCAGGAGGTGGAGGTTGCCATGAGCAGAGATCACACCATTGCACTCCAGCCTGGGCAACAAGAGAGATACTCTGTCTCAAAAAAAGAAAAAAGAAAAGAAAAGAAAAGAAAATGTACTTGACTAGTAACTAAGAATAAAATATTCCTTTCTAATAACTTCTAAAAAGAAGGGATTTTTTAAATCATCTTTCTTTCCTCAATGGTTATTGCCTAGATAACAACAGTAAAACCTCAAAAAAAGGTGATTTTAATTGCTCAATTGCTCTATGTATAGGAAAAGCAGAAACCCCTCTTTATATTTTAAGTATAGGTCAGTTTATTATAGTGATCAGGATCTTCATAAAATCCAGTGGAACGGCCAAAGGAAGCTGAAGTTGGGGAAGACATCTTAATTTTCTGATCCACAATTGTAGATATGACGAATATGGTTAGGAATTTGATGCTGTCGAGAATAAACCCTTTTAGGAATACATCCCTAATGGTGATAGTTGCCTTATAGGATCAAGGTGGGAGGCTCTCAGGGGTATGAATGCTTATGGAAACACACATGTCTACCTGTCTCTCTTCTATGTTCCAAAACATATTGAGTACACGGCTGGGGAAACCATGGAAAGATTTTGGTGAGTGCTGATTGCCTATTGCTTTAGTCAATTCAAACTGCTAGAGACTAGGTGATTAAAATGACAGACACTTATTTCTCACAGTTCTGGAGACTGGAAAGTTCAAGATCAAGGCACCAGGAAACTCAGTTCCTGATTGAGCGCCTGCTTTTTTCTTCATAGATGGGACAGTTGTTTTATTTTTGTTTTTTGTTTTTTGTTTTGCCGTGTTCTCACAAGGCAGAAGTGGTGAGGGAGCTCTGAAGTATCTTCTACAAGGGCACTAATACTATTCATGAGGGCTCCACTTTCATGACCTAATCACCACCCCAAAGCCTCAACTCCTAATAACATCTTTTGAGGGTTAGTGATTCAATACAGGTGGTCCCCGACTTAAAATGGTTAGAGTTATAATTTTTTAACTTTATAATGGCATGAAAGTGAAACATATTCTATTTTTCACTTTCAGTACAGTATGCAATAAATTACATGAGATACTCAATACTTTATTATAAAATAAATTTTGCATTAAATGATTTTTCCCAACTGTAGGCGTCCTGAGCATACTTAAACTAAGCCAGCCTAAGCCATGATGTTCAATAGGTTAGGCATAGTAAACTTACCATATTTTCAACTTATGATGGGTTTATCAAGACACAACTCCATCATGAGTCAAAGGAACATCTGTATATGAATTCTGAGGAGGCACAAACATTCAATCAATAACGTATATGTGCATCTGTTAGTATGAATTATAAGAGTTTGCCTATTTAGTGCCTCAGAAATGGTTGAATTTCAATAATCTCATATAATTTGACAGATAAATAGACACAGTTTAATATTTTATAATTATTGAGTAGGATAATAACTGCCAGGCCCTTACTCTTCTGTTGCCACCACAATGTTTACAACTATGATCAGTCAAATTCAAACCAGCCTATGAACATTTGTAAATTCTGTGAGAATCCAACTTTCTTAAAGTTGATAGCTGTGTCTAAAAGGAAATCACAATTATATGTACATATGAGAGCACCCTGAAGCTACTTTGTTTTCATGTCCTCCTTGTTTTGCTTAGGTCTTAATTTGCTTAGTGTTCTCTGTATTCTATATTCTTGATACAAGAATTTACTGTCTGTTTGCTCTCCCCTGATTCCTTGTTCCCCATAAGATCACTAGAGCTAACGGCCCAAAGTTCTACCTTTAGATAATTTTCAGGATTCTGCTTTGCCTGAGATTGGATCTTACTTCAAATAATTCCATCTATCTGCTTTAAATCTACTGATTACAGCTAGTTCACCTACTATAAAGTCTGAAGCCCACCAGGATTCTTTTGGCTGGAAGTTTAGTTTTCAACTTCTCTTCCCAGTGGACCTCAAGGATACTGACACATGCTTATATTGGGTTTCTTATTTTTAAACTCATAGTCTTGTACTGGTTCATGTAATAAAGACAAAATCTATTAGTATTTGAGAATTTATTCAATTATGGCAATTCTAGTTGTGAGTAAAGAGAATTAGAAGCATATTAGAAAGTCTAGACTACTTGACATTAAAGGGCACAGTAAGAGCTATAAAAATACACAGTAGAAGGGAAAGAGGCTCATCTGGGTGGATTAGTTTAAGAATAGAGAAGGAGAAATCAAAGACTGAACGTCAAGGACAGAAGCTATGGCATACAACGTAAGACTGAGATTTTGCAGATTTACAGGAGATTTCATTCAGAGGTGATATGTATCACAGCATGTAATTCCAATTCACTGATTCAGAAATTTCAATAAATTGATTGATTTTGAAGTTTTTTTCCATGTCATACTTCATTTGAATGGGAAATACTACTGAGATAGTAAAAATGAGCTCAGCTTTATAGAGTTTACATTAGATTTTTGGCTAACGTAGCTTTCAACATTACCAGAACTGGCCACTAGATCTGACTCTTAATTTTTCGGGATCCTCCTTGCTCTAGGAACAGTTTGCTGCCTGCCATTGCTCAAGACTTCCCTGGAATCTATGTGGCCAGAAATATGCTATTTTTAACATTGCCCAAGACTTCCCTGCAGTCTATGTGGCCAGAGATATGCTACTTTTAATATCAATGTTTGTCTCTTCCTATTGCAATTATAAAGTGGTCCTTTTCAACAAACATATTACATAGTATGTTGATCAATAAAGGCATTTTGAGCATCTTCTCAACTACAATCAAGCATTTCTATGTATATGATATTGTGTTATGTGCAATAATCATCCACTCATCTAACTGTATATTTTTTATCTATCTATCTATCTATCTATCTATCTATCTATCTATCTATCTATCCATCCATCTATCATTTATCAATACAAGAGGTGGTATTTAGCCCCACTAGAAAAGGAGACCTACAGAACATGTAGGTTTTTTTTTTTTTTTAAAAAAAAAAAAAGTAAAGAAATGCTTTCTACAATACTGTGCTCCTTCATGAAGTAGGATAAAGCTTCTCATATTGGCTGTATATAGTAAGCGAAGCATATTTTTGAAGTCACTCTTAGCAGGATATATGTTTCAGACATACACACAAGAAAAATAACTTTAGTTGAGTATATTTTTTATAACTATTAAAGTTTGTTTCATGAAAACAAAGTGAAAACTTCAGTAGCTATCCAAACAAAAATACATTTACATTCGCAGAATTGAAAAGGATCAAAATAACCCTCCCATTATAAATTTGCGGAATCACAGGCTTAGAAAGGTCAAGTCATCTTCTCAAGGTCATGAATTCAATTTGGGGACTCGAAACCAGGACTCGTGGACCCCGATTCAGTGATCTTTCACTACACAATATTTTGTCTAAATTAATGATAGATATAGAGTCAAAATTATCAACATATTAAAACTACTAATATTTTCTGGCATTAATTATATGGTTTAATATCTAGATTCTCTATTTTTCAAGTGAAGACTTATGTTTAATTTGATAGTCTTTGAAAAAGGGTTACTTAAACAAGGATCAGAATGATTAATTTCATCAGTATTGTAAGAACATGCTTAATTTAATTAAATTTCTACATGACTTTGAATGCTTAATGAAAAATAACCTTTAAAGATAAACCGAAAGCATATTAATTATATCTTCAAATTAAAATAGTAAAATTGGAAATTTTTACAAACATTTTTTTCCAAAAATATGAAGTCCTTTGAAATTGTAAGTAACCTCTAACAGAAAATTACTGCATAATATGAAATATGACTTTTTAAGTTGTCATAATAAGCGTCTATACCAAAAATAAAGCATTTATACTTGTGAGCCATGAATATGCCTTACAGAAAGACTGAAACCGTGATTTGGGATTTAAGCAAATGAATTAGTAGTGCAGACTGTTAATTATAAACATTTTTCCAGACTTTCTTTTGTCACAATTCACAGGACATCAAAGCTTTTAAGTAATAAAATAGCTCATATTTGACTTTTTTCAATTATATATATTTCTATTACCTATTATACATGATTCAATATTAAATGATAGAGGCTATTGAGGTCTCACAAAAAATGTTTTACTGAAGTATATTAAAGGAAAAGTATAAATTACCAATAAAGAGCGTACAACTCAAACACACTGATCTATGACTTGATTTCATAGACTGGAAGTCATTAACTTGTGTCAGGGCAGATGCCAGCCAAGTTAACCTTGTGTTACCTCTGCATATATATCTCCACTTTTCCTTTTGTATCCCTTACTACCTTGCTACGATAATCAGAACAGCTATCCCACCTCTTTCTATTTACTGCGTTTCCACTAAATATTGAAAAGCCCCATTCCCTTCTCTGTGGCTTGCTGCTGTCTTAAGCTACTAACATGCTCAGTAAGGATTTGTGGCATACAAAAAGGAATGGGGGAGAAATTACTTCTAATTCCTAACACCTCCCCCACACCTGACCTACATCTTACCACATTTTTAGCAGTAAGTATTATTCAAGCAAAATGTTATGGGGAAACAGAAAATCGATGAGGATGAAACAGTTGTTGTTGATATAGATAAGACACCCAAGGCCAGCAGTTGGTATCCTTCTCATTCTCAATGGCAGTCTTTGTACTGCTTCTGGAACTCTATAGAACATGGCTTAAAAATCACTCAATCAAGAGAATGAAAACAGAAACCAGAGATCGGGAGACAAGTATTTGCAACAGACATATTTGATAAAATAATGTTATCCAAAATATGCAAATAACTCTTAACTATTTTCCTTTTTTGGAAAAGAAAAAAAAAGTACACTTACTGCCAACACTCATTTAATTTTACATAAAGATGCTCTTTGAAGCTGAAGCAAATCTGACTGATGACTGATTTTCAATGTGAAAATAAAATATAAAAACTGTTCTTGGAGTTATTTCTAAACAGAACTAATATCAGAACCTCTGAATCACCAGAGTCACTTATTTTGGAAAAATCAGATTCATCAAATGATTCTTTGACCAACAACTGTTCGAGAAAGGTGTTAACATCATGCATAGGAATGCTACATTTTCTAGGATTTGCCATGTTCAGCAATCAAGAATTCCTAAATTTTGTAAATGGAAATACCACTACTAAAACAGAATGCTATAAATAGAATGGTGTCTTTTCTTTCCAAAGCCAATACACTAGAACAATTCAAAAATAATAATAAAAGTGAGATAGTTTGTGACAAAGTTAGCTCAGGGTAAATGCTGTAGCCACAAGCACCCTCGGCAAGTATTCTCAGAGCAAATAGGAAAAGCGTTAAAACTGAATAATAAGAAAACGAATAACTGGAGTAAAAAATGAACTAAAGTCCTTAATAGACACCTCACTAACAAGAATATAAAGACTGCAAACAAACATGAAAAGATGCACCATATCATATATCATATGAGAAATGCAAATTATGACTACAATGAGATATCACCATCCACCTATTAGAATGGTCAAAATCCAGAATCCCAACAACACCAAATGTTGATGAGAATGTGGAACAACAGGAACTCTCATTGATTCCTGGTAGGAATACAATATGTTACAGCCTCTTTGTAAGATAATTTGGCAGTTTCTTGCACAATTAAACATACTTTTACCATACGATGCAGTGACTGCGCTTTTTAGTATTTAAGTAAAGGAGTTACAAATTTATCGTCACACCAAAACCTGCACATGGATGTTTATAACAGCTTTAGCAATTCTTAATTACCAAAAATTGGAAGCAACCAAGATGTCCTTCTCTAGGTGAAGAAACAAAGTGTGGTATATCCAGACAATGGAATATTATTTGGTCCTAAAAAGAAGGAAGTTATCACACCATGAAAAGATATGTAGGAAACTTAAATTTTTTTTTTTTTTTTTCTGAAATGGAGTGTCACTCTGTAGCCCAAGCTGGAGTGCAGTGGCACGATCTTGGCTCACTACAGAATTCACCTCTGGGGCTCAAGCGATTCTCCTGCCTCAGCCTCCCAAGTAGCTGGAACTAGAGGTGCATGCTACCACACTGTTTAATTTTTTTGTATCTGTAGTAGAGACGGAGTTTCATGTTGCCCTGGGTGGTCTCGAACTCCTGAGCTGAGGTAATCCACTGGCTTCAGCCTCCCAAAATTCTGGGATTACAGGCGTCAGCCACCACGCCTGGCCACTTAAATGTATTTTCGTAAGTGAAAGAACCCAGTCTGAAATGGCCGCATACTATGTGATTCCCACTATATGTTATTCTAGAAACAAACAAACAAACAAACAAACAAACAAAAACTGTGGAGACAATAAAGAGATCAATGTTTGCCATGGATTAGGGGAGAAGGAGAGATGAATAGGCAAAGCACAGATTACTTTCAGGGCAGTGAAACTATTCCGTATGATACTGTAATTGTGGATATTTGTCATACATTTGTTCAAATCCATAGAATGTACAGCACCAAGAGTGAACCCTAATGTAAACTATGGGCTTCGGATAAAAATGATGTGTCAATATAGTGTCATCGATTGTAACAAATGTACCAATCTGGTAAAGAGTGTCGTTAATAGGGAAGGCTATGCTGCCATGGGGACAGGGAGTATATGGGATGTCACTCTACTTTCCTTTCAATTTTGCTGTTAATCTAAAACTCTCAACAAAAAGTAGTCTTTTCTCCCAAAAAATCACTCCGCTATAAAACCCCAAAAATAACATACAATTACGAGTAATTTTCAAATGTCCTGCTCTCAAGCTACAAAAGGCCAATTAGTAGTATCCTTCTAGATAAATCAGTCTCATATATGTTGACAGTTATACACTAAAAGCTAGAAAGGGCAGGGCAGTAGAAGATACTTTGAGAACATTCTTCTAAATTACTTCTGAGAAGTGCCTCTTCAACCTCCTTTTATATATGACTGTTCTCTTACTGCATGAGAAAAACAAAATGAGATGTCTTGGATGACAGTTCCAATTCTCCTAACTAGTTAGATGTTCCCTAGACGATGAAGTATCATGCCCTACTGCAGCAGAATAAGAAAGCACAGGTTTCCTCTTATTAAAGTCACCCAGCTATCTGTTACTTTCGTTCCTCCCATCCTCAAGAAGGACATAGCCTTTTCTAAAACTCCATACCCAATGGGTACTAACCAGTAAATGTCAGCACATCTGTGCCCTTCCCTTAATAGCAGTGCCTTCCATCCTAGACATACACACAATTAATATAAGAATAACTTCTTTCTGGATGAAAGAGTAGATAATGTCTGGATAGTTGACCCAGAATTATAAGTGAATTAAGTTAGTAATAATTTTGGTGCATTGATTAATATTCTTCTTGAGAAGACAGCCTTGACTGTTACATCTATCTGACTTAGCCAGCCCCTCTCAATTCAGCAGTAGTTTGCACTAATTACAGTTTACAGCAGCAAGAGTCAGATTCCCAAACCAGTTCTGTGTACAACGTGGTCTGACAAGAAAAGAAAAAATAACAACTCTGTGTAGTTATAACTTGGGTTGTTCTCGCACATTCCCACTTCTCAAAAGAGCAATACCTGAGATTTCTTTCATTCCTTTACAAACGTCAAACATGTAATCAACTCAACACAGATATTGATTTAGGGGCACAGCAACTTCATTTCAGGTGGAGTCAAAAGATTGAACACAGAGATATACTTTCTTGTCTTACAGCATACTTGTTACATTGTGGGAGAATACAGAATAAAGCTATGACCAAGAGAGCTAGCTAAAACAATCCTACTTGTTTCCATAAGTAAAATGTATTCCATATCAACAAATATTTCCTAGCCCAGAAAATTCCGAAGGCTACATTGAGAATTTGAATACCTTGTCAGTATTTTGTGTTTAAACATATTTGCTGTTCAGAAAGATGGAAATCATTTTTCCAGAGGAATAATGACACATACCTGGTAAAATAAATCAACCTTCCCAAATCTGTTTTACTTAAAGTTTGTATACTGTAATTCTCTTAGTTCTCTTCAATTTACAGATATAACAGACTTTGCTGACTTTGTTTCTGGCCCTAATACAGAAAGAAACTATCTAAAGATCATGGTGAGTGACAAAATAAGGACCATATAGATTGACAATGCAAGCAAGACTCAAATATCTAACAGTAAGAGTGTAGTAATTAATTAACGCAATATTCTATCCTAATTAAATAGCAAAATATTGAAATCTTTGGCTTCACCAACACATATATGTTTATTTCGATGTGCTCCATATAGTATGCTTTCTTGACAGTATGCTAATATGAAAATATTGCCAATATAGCTTAATGGTGTGAGTGTTCTATTATGACAGTATTTTTCTAAGCCTGTTACATTATGAGTCATGTAATAGGAAATATGTTTATCCACATACTTCAGCATATTAGTGAATGTGAGCAGCCTACTGGTAAATAACATTCAGAATAATATTGAATAGAAAAGGGATCTGATGTTCATATTGAATAGTGCAAATAACCTTACACTGAACATAAACCATAAGTTACCATAGAATGTGTTCACTATATCTCAGTAATATGAAAAGAAATAATAAAATCTAAATGAAATAAGCAACAAAAAATTTCAACTTGTATCTATGTGAATAAATGCCTTGGAAAAATAATATAAATTGCCAAGACGTGTGGAATATGCAATTTATTAAGTATACATTGTTGAATTTCTTTCATGTGCTGAACACATTCCTTATTGCAATAAGGCTCAAAAGATATGTTAGTCACGGTCATTTACTAGACGAATATGTAAGAAAAAAGTAAGTACATTAGGTGATCATTAGTAAATTATTTCTAAATGTTAATAAAACATATATTCTACTTATATTCATACTGGATATATGAATGTCATATCTTGCTAACCAAAACAAAATGTTAGGAATTAAGACAGCTTATTAAAAGAGTGATTCATTACAATGATAATTTTATTTCTATTCCATGTTACAGTGTTTTTACTTTTTAGAAAAAAAAATAAGAAAGTAGTTTATAATTTTTTTCACCAACAAGTTTTCTTTAATTTTCTTAATAGTCTTCACTTTTATATATGTGTCAAGATGGAAACATTTTGTACAATATTACTTGAAAATAGCACAGGACAGAAAAGAAGAAAATATGAAAAACACATGGAATATAATGAAAGCAATTTCACCTCAGTGAAATTTCTAGGGCTCTAGTGGTGTGGAGCATATTGAGTTATTCAAGATACAGGATAAGTTGTTACATATCCAAATCCTATAACAAAAACAGAATCAGAATGCCCAATGGGCCTCTTCAGATTTCAGAGGCCATATTCCTCACTGGGATGTGTTACTGCAGCACATACACCAAGTGACCTGAAAAGCAGTTAGAGTTGAGTGGTGACCAGAACAATAGAAGATTCTGCAGCAGGTCCAGGCTGCAGTGCAAGCTGTTGTGTACTCAGACACAAGATCCACCAGATCCAGTAGTGTTTGAAGTGTTGGTGATAGAAAAGGATGCTGTTTCCTCCTTTGGGTTTTGGGAGCAAAGTTCTGCCATCCTCTGCAGATAACTATTCTCCTTTTGAGAAAACAGCTCTTGGACTATAATTGGGCCTTAGAAACTGAACAATTAACTGTGGGCCACCAAGTTATCTTGTGACCTGAACCCCCATCATGAACTGGGTTTTATCTAACCCCCAAGTCGTAAAGTTATGAGTACACACCACATCAAATGGAAATGAAACATGTGTGATGAAGCCCAAGCAGTCCCTGAATATCCAAGGAAGTTACAATAAGAAGTGGACCACATGTCCATGATATCCATTGCTGCCACATTGCCTTCTCACTTCCAGCCTACACCTATTGGCTCATGGAGATTTCCTATGATCAAAAGAGGAAGAGAAGACTCAGGCCTACATTACATGATATGATATATGGAGGCATCACCCCAAAGTGGGCAGCCGCATTACAGTTCCTTTCTGGGACATCCCTGAACGACAGTGGTGAAGGGAGATCTTTCCAGTGCACAAAACTTTGCACAGGGCACCTGACTGTTCACTTTGCTTATGATGATTAATCTTCTGTGTCAAATTGACTTTGCCACAGGGTGCCCAGATATTTGGTTAAACATTATTCTGCACATGCTTATGAGGGTATTTCTGGGTGATATTAACATTTGAATGGATAGACTCAGTAAAGCAAATTGCCCTCCCCAATATGGGTGAGCCTCATCCAATCCATGGAAAACCTGAATTGAACAAAAAGGATGAGTAAGGGAGAATTCACTTTCTTTATCTGACCGTTTTCTAATTGGGATGCTGGTCTTCTGCCTTTGGATGCCAGATTTGGAGTGCAATTACATCACTGCTATCTTGGGTCTCCAGCTTGCTAACTACAGATTGTGAGACTTCTCAGCCGAGACTTCTCAGCTTCTATAATAGTGTAAGCAAATTCCTTTTACTACACACACACGTGCACACACACACACATACATACATACATATATATCTCCTATCGATTCTGTTTCTCTGAAGAACCCTGAATAATACATTTTACTTTCACAAAAACAAAGCTCAGGGTTATATTTAGGTAATTGAATCTGAAAATTTATACTTCCTTTCTGTCATCTTCTAATCTTTTATTTCTAATTTAAGGAGATCACAGATGTAGAGGCACTCATTAATTTTGAAATCTTGAGCAAAGGTTCTCCTGACATGCTGGGCGTGGTGGCTCATGCCTGTAATCCTAGCACTTTGGAAGGCTGAGGAGAGTCGTTTGCCTGAGCACAGGATTCCAGACTGGCATGACCAACATAGTGAAATCCCATCTTTAGAAAAAATACAAAAAAAAAAAAAAAAAAATAGTTGCGTTTGGAGGCTCATGCCTATAGTCCCAGCTACCCAGGAGGCTGAGGCAGAAGGATCATTTGAGTCCAGAAGGCAATGGTTGCAGTGAGCTGTAATCACACAGCTGCATTCCAGCCTGGATGACAGAGCCAGATCCTGTCTCAAAAACAAACAAACAAACAAACAAAAAAAGATTTGCCCGAATTGCCTACGTTATACCCATGATATGTTTATTGTATCAACCAATTGTCTTTCCTGTGAAGACTGAAAAGTGCACTATGTTCTTATGTGATTTTCTGTGCAATATTTTCACCAAAATGTCCATCATTGATAAGGATACTCAATTTAGGTATCTGTATTTAGAACCTACAATTATCATGCAATGTATTTTAAAATATACATGACCTCTCAATAATGTGCAAAGTTTAATTGTCATAGTTTTAGAAGCTCTATTTGTTTTTCTGCATTGATTCTATTTTATTTATATTGAAGAACAATTTGTATAGTTTGCAATGAACAGATTTTCAAGGTACACATCAATAAATTTTAATAAATGTGTAATCTATGCAACCAGTGCCTAAATCAGGGTATAGTACACTATCATTACAACAGAAAATGATCTCATTCTTTTTCTAGTTGCACCCACTGCAGACAATTCTTATTTCCACCACTAAAGACTGGTTTTGCCTGTTTTTAAACATTATAGTAAATTATTCATATGTACAATTTTCATAATGTTTAACATATTTCATTGTTCCACATTGTTTAAAAATTAGCATGTTTTAAATCTTGTTCTGTTCTTTTGTGCATCTGTAATTTATTATTTATTTGATTTTTCTTGATAAATATTAGTCTGTAGTAAGAATATATTATGTGTGTTTGTTTATTTATTCTCCTATTGATGGACATTTGCTTTGTTTCCCATCTTTAGTTAATATGAAGAAAGCCACTAAAAACATTCTTGCACAAATATTTTGTTTTATTTATCTCGGATAAAAATATAGAAATTAAATTCCTTGATCACATATACATACAAATACACACACACACACACACACACACACACACAAACACACCTAGCCTTCTATCTGACAATACATTTTTCAAAATGTTGAAATGTTGCTTTGCATTCTCAACATTTATTATTGTCACCGTGTTTAATTCTGAGCATCATAGTGGCTGCAAAAACTTATTTCACCTGATTGTAATTTTCATTCCCTTCATGACTAATGATGATGAGCAATATTTTATGAGCTTTTTGTTCATTCATGAATTTTGTATGTTTTGAGAAGGATCTATTTAACTTTTTGTTTTAAATTTTAAAATTGTTTATCTTTTTTAATATTGAATTCTGTATATAATTTTTAATATTCTGGAAGCAAGTGACTTGTTACATAGTCCTCCAGACTATGGGTTGCACTTTCATATTCTTAATGATGTTTTGTGTTGAGAATGTTGAGAAGTAATTACATTTGATTATATCTTAATATGTGCTTATTTTGTACCATCTCTAAGAAAAATAGCTTATATAAAGTTTTCTTCTCATTTAAGCTGTTGGCTTTCACCTTAAGTCTATGATACATCTCAAGTTAAATCTGGGCATAGCCTGAGGTAGGGACAAAAGTTAATTTTTTCCATATATTTACAAAGATGTCCCAGTGCCGTTTATGGAACAGATTCATGGTTGATCATTGAATTGCTTTTATGCCTATGTTAAGAATTCACAGACTGGAATTTTGCTTCTGGCAAAGATTGAGTAACAGGGCTGGCTTAATGTTCATACTCAAAATAACTAAAATAGAAGAGACAAAATATATTAAAGCATGACTTACTGATATTTGACACTAGGCAGCAAGGTGATCTCTGAGAGAAGAGGAAAGTGAGGTAAGTCCTAGAAGTGCTCCAGCTTAATATCTGCATAAAGTTTCCAGAACATTGTCTAGGGCAGTGGGGTTGAGATGCAGTGCACAGGACTTGAGTTGAGAAAATGAGAGTAGTGAAATTGATACAGGTAGAAATTGCAGGGAGCAGCACTAGGAAAGAGAGAGTTAAGCAGAGAGAAAGAGTTCTGAAAACCAGTGAATGGTATCCCGAGTCAGCAGATAGATTCTAATCAGTAAACACATATAAGAAAAATAGCAGAGGCCAGAGCAAAAGTGCTAAAATAAAATGGAGAGAAAAATCCTCAAAGATTATACAATGTCAGGAATAGTCTGTGCTCCAACAAACCAAAGTAGTAATCTAGTAAGTCATAGGGCATTGGGAAAAGTACTCAGATGAGTGTTGCCTCAGTCAAGAAGTAAAATAAAGGCCACTGTGATCACTTATAACCATTTTTTTTTCTTTTTTTTCTTTTTGAGATGGAGTCTTACTCTGTTGCCCAGGCTGGAGTGCATGGCATGAGCTAGGCTCACAGCAACCTCCGCCTCCTGAGTTCAAGCAATTCTCCTGTCTCAGCCTCCCAAGTAGCTGAGACTATAGGCACCTGCCACCTTGCCCAGCCATTTTTTTATTTTTATTTTTTACTTTTAGTAGAGATGAGGTTTCACCATGTTAGCCAGGATGGTCTTGATCTCCTGACCTCATGATTCGCCTAACTCTGCCTCCCAAAGTGCTGGGATTACAGGCATGAGCCACTGCACCCAGCCCACTTATAACAAATTTAAAAGCAAGATTAGAAAGAATCAAATTATACTCATGTGAAAAATAGTGCTTCAGAATATAATTCAAGTATATTTATAGAAATACAACACTATTTAGCACCTGGCTGGGCATGGTGGCTCACACCTCTAATTCCAGCATTTTGGGAGGCCGAGGTGGGTGGAACTCCTGAGGTCAGGAGTTAAAGACCAGCCTACCCAACATGGTGAAAACTCATCTCTACTAAAAATATAACAAATTAGCCAGGCGTGGTGACAGGTGTCTGTAATCCCAGCTACTCAGGAGACTGAGGCAGGAGAATTGCTTGAACCTAGGAGGTGGAGGTTGCAGTGAGCTGAGATCACGCCACTGCCTGGGAGACAAAAGCAAAACTCCATCTCAAAATAAATAAATAAATAAATAAATCAGCAGTAAAAAATATAAAATATAAAATTTAAATGTCTGACATTCTCTTATTACTAAGTATGCAAAGTAGCAGAAAAATATGACACATAATGAGAAGAAATTTCAGTCAATAGAAACACACTCAGAAATGACTCAAGTAATAGAATTAGAAGGCAGACTGTTATAAAACAGTAGCTAATTCTATCATTCACGTTTTAGCTAATAGTAGCTAATTCTATTATTCAAGCAAACTGTTAATAAAATAGTAATGATAACTGTATTTCATTGAAAAAGAGAGGACAAAATTGAGTTTTTAAAGTACAGAGTTGCAACATTAAAGATGAACGTTTAAATAGAACTTCTAGAGCTAAACAATACAATTTGGAGTTAAAAAATATACCACTTAAGACTAACAGCAGATTAAACATTGAAGAAAAAAGTCAATCAACTGAAAGTATAGCAATATAAACTGTCCAAAATAAAATACAAACAGTAAAAAATAATTTTAAAATTGAAAAGAGCACTGTGAGTGGCAAAACAACTTCAAGGGACTGGTACATGTATACTTAGAGTCTCTGAGGGGCAGGGAGCATTATAAAATATATATAAAGGAATATCGGGTACATTTTCCACATTTCATAAAAACAATAAACTCATCTATCCAATATGTTCTGTGAATTCTAAGTGCGAAAAGCACATATAATTTTATTGTTTAAAATCAAAGATAAGGAGAACATCTTAAAATCAGCCAGAGGGGGGAAATGTCATATACAGACAGGGAAACAAATATAACAGCACATTGTTCATCCAAAGCAATGAAAGTTAGAAGGCAACGAAGCAACATTTTTGAAGTACTAAAAGAAAAAAATGACAACCCAAAATTCTATATCCAGCCAAAAGGTTTTCAAAATCTTTCTATTGTCAAAAAATAAAGACAATATAAAGACATCTTCACATATACAAAAGTTGAAAGAATTCATCACTAGTAGACTTTCACTACAATAAATATTTTTAAAACTTCTACAGGAAGATAGCGATTTCAGATGGGAGTCTATATCTACTGAGAAAAGCAGCAAAAATGTAAACATGTGATTAAATATAACACAATTTCTTATACATTAAATCATGAGAGCTGTTTAAAGCAAAAAAATGGCAACACACTGTAGGATTTACATAAATAGTGTATGTATGACAATAACAGCATAAAGGCTAGGAGGGGAGAAATGAAAGTGTACTATTATAAAATCTTTATACTAAATGTGAGGTGGTATAATATTACTTGCAGACAGACTATGAACGTGAAATACGTATACCAAAAAAATCTTAATCAATAAAATAACCCAAAAAAGGTACAGATAATAAGCCAATAAAGAAGATAATTTTAAAAAATAATATTCAATCTAAAAAGAAACAGAAAAAGAGGAACAGTGAAACAATGATGATATGAGAAAAATATAAATTAAATACCAAGATCATTGATATAATCCACTCTTGTTACTAACCACATTAAATATGAAAAGTTTAAATACTCCCAAAAAAAGTGACTCAGATTAGAAAATGTGAAAAAATTAACCCAAATATGTGCTGCCTACACATAACTAATGTTATTATAAATAAAGCAAAAATAACAGAATACAAAAATATTTATCATGTAAATAATAAAAAGAAACCTGAAGTAGCTGTGTTAAAATCAGACAGTTGATTTTAGAGCAAAGAATATTGAATGGGGTAAAGAAGACTATTTCATAATGCTAAAGGAATCAATTCATTAAGAAGACAAAATAATTCTAATTTTTTTTTCACCTAATAAAAGGACTTCAAAATACATAAATCTAAATATTTGCATAACTTTAAAAGAAATATACAAATAAACAATTCTAATCAAAATTTTCAATGACCTTGTCTCAATAATGGGTAGGAAAGACAGGCAGACATTCAGTAAGGACACAAAACATTTAAACAGCACTATTAAACAAATTGACCTAAATTGTAATGTACAGGACATATCACCCAACAAAGACAGAATACACATTCTTTACAAGTATACACAAAACACTTAAGAAGATTGATATACTAAATGTTATAAAATAAGTCTCATTGTATTTTAAAGTAGTTCAATGATACACCATATATTCTGTGACCAGTGTATTTGAATTAATAAGAACTAATCGAACCATTTGAAATCAAGTTTAGCCTAAAGTTGCCTCCTTAAATATTTTAAGTTTGGCTTGAAGGTTTTTCTGCATATTATGAACTATAAAAAGTAGAGGTATGAACAGACTGTAGCTTACACTTGTGCCAATCACTGAGTCTTGGCCAATCATATGTATCCAACTGTCTGAATTGTGTTCAAATAAATAAGGCAAATGATGAGCCAACTGTTCCTGTACCTCACTTCCATTTTCTGTTCGTCACTTTCCTTTTTCTGTCCATAAATGTTCTTTCACCATGTAGCTGGACTGGAGTGTCTGAGTCTACCCTGGTTCAGAAGGCTGCCTGATTCATGAAGCATTCATTGCTCAGTTAAACTCCTCTGAATTTAATTTGGTAAAAGAATTTTTCTTTTATCAACCATATCAAGAAAATCGTGAAATATTTGAAAGTCACATAATCTAATTCTAATAAGCAATCAATAAAACATGAAATTGAAAGAGAAATTAAATATAATATGCAGGAAAATAAATTAAAAACTAAATATATCAAAGTTAGTGAAATGCTACCAAAGAAATATTGAGAGAGTAATTTGTAACACTAATAGCATATATTAGAAATGTAGAAAGGTCTCAAGTCTACTACCTTAGCCCCTACCATTAATGAAAGAGAAAATAAAAGAAAACAAAAGTCAGCAGAAGAAAGGAAAGAAGATAGACAGGAGCAAGATTAAATGGCACAGAAAACAATAACAGTAGTGGTAGCCAATGAAGCTAAATTCTGACTTTCAACAAGATTCTCTTTCACTAAAAGTCAATAAATAAATAAACAAAAAGTTGTTAACATTTAATCAGACTGACAAGGAAAGAGACATGAAATGCAAATAACCCATAACTGTAAATAGAATAGTTACATCACTACAGATATTTACAAATTATTAAGGAAATATCAATGACTTAATATCAATAAATTTGCCAATTTGGATGAAAAGGGAAAATTTCTTGAAAGACATAATTTGCCAAAGTTCATTCAAGAAGAAATAGGTAATCTGAATTGACATATATATCTATAAAACAAATTGAATGTATAACAGAAACCTTCTCAAAAAAAAAAAAAAAAAAAGAAGATACCAGTCCCATATATTTAACTGATGAAGTCAACCAACATCTAAGGAAGAAGCAATACCAATTTTACATGAACTATTTAGAAAAATAGAAGAGGACAGAATATTTCCCTGTAACTTCTATCAGTCAACATTACTCATAACAAGAAACTAAAAGAGAAATATGGACCAATGTCTTTCATGAACATGAATGAAAAATCTCTAAAAGACTGTTAGCAAATAAAACTCAATATAGAAAAAAGATAATATATTGTGACGTGTTGCAGGAAGTCAGGGACCCCGAATGGAGGGACTGGCTGAAGCTGTGGCAGAAGAACATAAATTGTGAAGATTTCATGGACATTTATTAGTTCCCCAAATTAATACTTTTGTAATTTCCTATGCCTGTCTTTTATCTCTTAATCCCATCATCTTCTTCGTAAACTGAAGAGGATGAATGTCACCTCAGGACCCTGTGAGGATTGTGTCAACTGCACAAATTGTTTGTAGAGTGTGTGTGCTTGAACAATATGAAATCTGGACATCCTAAAAAAAGAACAGGATAACAGCGATGTTCAGGGAACAAGAGAGGTAATTTTGAACTGGCCGCCAGTGAGCCGGACGAACAGAGCTATATTTCTCCTCTTTCATAAGCAAACAGGAGAAATATCACTGAATTCTTTTTCTCAGCAAGGAACATCCCTGAGAAAGAGAATGCGCCCTGAAGGTAGGCTTTTATATAGGGCCCCTTTAAGGCATGCCGGTCTTTTATGGTGGAGCCAAAGGGATGAAATAAGCCCTGGTCTCCTGTAGCGTTCCCAGGCTTATTAGGACGAGGCAATTCCCGCCTAATAAATTTTGGTCAGACAGGTTGTCTGCTCTCAAACCCTGTTTCCTGATAAGATGTTATCAGGAAACTTTATTAGCAATTTTAATTTCACCCCATCTTGTGGTCCCGTGATCTCGCCCTGCCTCCACTTGCTTTGTGATATTTTTGTGAAGTATGTGATATTTGTGAAGCATGTCATCTCTGTGATCCACACCCTATTTGTGCACTCCCTCCCCTTTTGAAAATTGCTGATAAAAACTTGCTGGTTTTACAGCTCGGGGAACATCACGGATCCTGCCGACATGTGATGTCTCCCCCAGACACCCAGCTTTAAATTTCTCTCTCTTGTGCTCTTTCCCTTTATTTCTCAAACCAGCCAAGACACCTAGGAAATAGAAAAGAACCCACGTAACCATCAGGAGCGGATTCTCCCGATAGTGATGTACAGTATTTGTCACCCAAACACAGATCATTTAATATTTTTAAATCAAATTAATGCAATACGCCAGTTAAGAGACAAATAATAATTACCTCAGGAGACGTCAGAACAATCAGTTTAGGAATTTAGCACGCATTTCTGTTAGAATTTCTCAGCAAACTAAAAACATAAGTAAAGTTTGTAAACGTGATCAAGAGAATCCAGACAATACATCTAATAATAGATTCAATGCTGAAAAAGAGAATACTATAATTGAGGATCAGGCAAAGACATTTGCTCTCATCACTTCTATTTCACATGACATAAGCAGTCCAACAACTGGGAAGAAAAGGGTAAGAAGAAAAGAGGTTATAGACATATAGTTAGTAAAGTAAAAAATAAATATTGTGTGTTTTATCTCATGACAAAATTGGCAATGTAGAAAAACCTATCAAATTTACACAAAACTACTAGAACTAATAACTGGACCTTGTAAGTTTATTTAATACAAGATTAATATACAGATACTAATATACTAATATACCAAATATATTAGTATAATATACTATAGTATTAATATACTAATGTATAATAACACCAAAAATAAGAATTAAATTGAAAGGCAGTGTCATTTATATAAGCATTAAGAATATGATTTAGTAAGGAATAAATTTGATAAGAGATGTGTAGTAACTGTATACTAAAAACTGCAAATGTAGATAAGAGAAATACAAATGATTAAAGGAGAACTAAATAAATGGATAGATATACCATTATCATGGATCAGAAGAATCAATATTTTTATAAGTGGTCCATTCTCTGCAAATTAATCTACAGAATCAATGTAATACCAATAAAAATTTCAGTAGACTTTTTTTATACTAATTTACAGGCTGATTTAAAAACATATATAAATATGTAAGAAAATAGAATATGTTAAAAAGAAAAAACTTGAAGAACAAGAACAAAATGATAGTACTACGTTACCAGATTTCAAGTTTGATTATAATGCAACAGTAAATAAAACTGATTTTAGAGTTAGGATACACAAACAGAACAATGAAACTAAGTAATGCCCAATTTTATTATTTGCTAAATGCTATGGTAATTCAATGGGAGAAAAGATAATAGTGTCAGAATTATTGGTTAAAAATATGCAAAATAAACAAGAATCCAAAAATCTTTGACCTTCAACTTACATATATATATAATACTTATCTCAAAATAGATCATAGCCCAAAATTTAAAATCCAAAACAACAAAATTTCCAGTAGAAAACAGAGAAGGAAATTTGTGTAATCTTAGGTTTTGCGATAATTTCTTGTATTAAAAACAATTAAGCACAATTCATGGAAGAAAAATGGATAAATGAGATTTCATCAAAATTAAAGGTGAGGCATCACTCGCCAAAGGTCCCCCACTGGCAAAGGGACAAGAGAAAAATCCTGCATCAAAATGGCATGATCACTTTGGAAAACAGTCCAGAAGTTTTTAATAAGTCAAACATAATCTACCATATGTCTCACTTATGTACTTAAGAGAAAGAAAAGCATTTGTTTATACAGAATGTTGTACTTTAATGTTCATAGAACTTTGTTTTTTTTTTTTTTTTGAGACGGAGTCTCACTGTGTCACCCAGGCCGGAGTGCGGTGGCCGGATCTCAGCTCACTGCAAGCTCCGCCTCCCGGGTTCACGCCATTCTCCTGCCTCAGCCTCCCAAGTAGCTGGGACTACAGGCGCCCGCCACCTCGCCCGGCTAGTTTTTTGTATTTTTTAGTAGAGACGGGGTTTCACCGTGTCAGCCAGGATGGTCTCGATCTCCTGACCTCGTGATCCACCCCTCTCGGCCTCCCAAAGTGCTGGGATTACAGGCTTGAGCCACCGCGCCCGGCCTTAAGAGAAAGAAAAGCATTTGTTTATACAGAATGTCGTACTTTAATGTTCATAGAACTTTGTTTTTAAAAACGCCAAATTGAAAAAACTCAAAGAGCTTTCAAAAGGTTAATGAGTAACATGATTGTGGTACAACCATGCAATAGAATACTATTCAGAAACAAAACATGATGAAACTACTGATACATACTCCCCCATCATGGATGATCTTGACAATAATTTTACTGACAGAAATTAGACAAGAAATAATATCTACTATGTTATTTCATTCAGATAAAACTTCAGAAAATACAAACAAATCTATAGTGACCAAAAGCAGATCTGTGGTTTCTGTGGATGGAGTAAGGAATGAATTGAAGAAATCAGGGACAACAAAATAGTATGGGAAAACTTTGGAATTTGGGGAATAATTACATTCATTATCTTGTGATGACAATTTTGTGATGAGGATTTTAGGAGTAGAAATATATGTCAAAATTCACCAAATTGTGTAACTTAAATATGTGCTATTCATTATAACCCAGTTAAACCTCACTAAAGCTATTATTCAAATCCTAGTGGTTTAATACAATATTCATTTATCCTCACAGATACGCAATGTTGTGACGCTCGGCTGATTTAAACCAGGATCACGTACAGAGGTTTGCACTAATATGTATCTTTCTTAAAGCTTCTAGATAACATTGGGTGGCTCTGCCTGATATGTGTGTCATCCATTTTTGACTGGCAGATTGACTAGCACAGATTCTTCTCATGATAATGGCAGAAGTGAAAAAGGGTAAGCAGAAACAAGCAAGGGCTCTTAAATCCTTGACTTGAAAATAGCACACAGTCACTTTCGACGCTTTGTATTCATGAAAGCAAATCACACAATCAATTCCAAAGTCAAGGGTAGGAAATATGCTCCAACCATAATATTGTCATAGTAAGGGAATGCCTACAGGGATGGTTGAAGAATTAGGCCAATAACGCCACCTAACACACACAAGAAATAGGATTTTGTCTAAAAGAACCAATAAGTTTTGAAAAGTACTGCAGAGAAACAGGAAATAACTTTATTCTTTTACCTTAATCACTTTCCATTATATTGTGAGCTCTCATCTTCTAAAACAATGTCTCAACACTAATCAGGAGGCTTCAATGCTAAATCGATAGTTAAATGTACCTCAAGATTGGCTTTGTCAAATAAATGATAAAAAAGTAATGCTTGAGCATATTGTTTAAAAATAACAGATTCTTGAATCTGTTTCTGTGAAGGTTCTTGTTTCTATGAAAAACACAAAAATTAAAAACACACCCTCCTAACTACCTCAATTAACAATACAAGCATCTCAAATTAGCCCTCAGCTATTGTTGTTGAAATGCAAAACTGCTGAGACACTGAGATAACTAAATTATCAACTACTACAACTTG
Organism: Chlorocebus sabaeus; assembly: GCF_047675955.1. Classification (NCBI taxonomy): domain Eukaryota; kingdom Metazoa; phylum Chordata; class Mammalia; order Primates; family Cercopithecidae; genus Chlorocebus; species Chlorocebus sabaeus. The sequence continues at coordinate 65,067,537 of NC_132916.1, read as the reverse complement.
TTAGTATTGAAATCTCCATATAGTTCATTGTATTATTTTAAAACTGTTCGGAATTAACACGTATTCTAAGTATCCTACATACTTCACATTTTCCCCATTTCTCTAAATAGTGTGTAGGGGAATAGTAAGGCAATTTGTGTGTACATAAGGTTGGAAAATGTTAAGAGATATTACTCATCACCATGGATTGGTGATTCTGCTGACTAACATCACTGCCCACACAGTGGCCTACTTAGTATAAGAGGAAGTTGGAACTTTTAATATCTCTTGGCTAGATACACACTCTAAAGTATAAACACATAATTTTGAAGGGAGCAAGTTACATTTGTTAAACTGAGTTAACAATAGTGTCTTATCTGCATATAATTATTTATTTGAGGTGAAACACGTGAGGTTTCCAGAGAATTTCAGGTGAAACAAAACTCATATTTGTAAAATATTGCAACAGTCTTCCTCAGAAGTACAGCCATAACATTCAAGCTGAAAGGACAAGAATCTCTCAGGACATTTTCCTTCTCTGACATTTATAAGTATTTGCTTACAGCAAGAGAAGAGAGCAGAAAAACAAAAGATTTAATGACATCATTTTTCACATCGATGTGATTTTCTCTATTAACTGTTCCTTAAAATTGGCTAACTCAAGAATGATTGTTATATACAAAACCTGGTCTGTATATATTACTTGGAATCTGCTGTCAAAACAATATTTGTTTTTCTGGCCATTAATGCTGTAGAAAAGTGGAGAGGGAAGGTGGAAGGAAAATATGAGAGTTCAGAAAACATTCATTACTTGGTCCACGGGCACAATTCAAAATAAGCTAAATGTAAAAGAGTAATAGTTCTCACCTTGCAGACTTACCTGCAGTAGAGATCAGGCTGTGAGCACCCCACATCTACCCTTTTGATCTTATTATTGTGTGGCACAGAAGGAGAAGAAGGTCCCGCTGCTAGGGAAAAACAGATCATGGATGGAAAAGTAAATGTCAAGGAGGAAATAAGGTTAAAATATAAAATCATAACCAAAGGTAACAACAGTGGTTTTCATGGAATGCCAACTAAAAGAAAAAAATTTCAGTTGGAAAACAGAATAAGAGTGAAACAGGAGGAAAGAAATGAAAGGGTTGCAAAGGTCATTTCTCTAGAGCACACGGAAGTGCTAACTTGCCAGTTTCTTGACTTTTAGTTGAAGAATATTTATGAAAAAAAATGTATTGCACACAAGGATTCACGTTTTTCATGAGAATAAAGTGGGCATTTAAGGTGTTTTGTTTGTTTTTTATTCCATCCACTGGACTGTAGCTGTAATTGGCTCATTTTTTCTTAAAATAGTTTTCACCGCAATAATTCCATACAGAGATTTTTCACATTTATATTTCTGTACCTATCTGTTGTTAAAACAGTGAGGCCTGTATAGGGAGGTTCTGAATTGAACACAAGAACACAAATGCTCTCTTGATGCAGGACAATGGTGACAACACAAATTAAACCCTTCTAAATCTCTTGCCTCCCAGAAATGCCTGCATTCAAAGCAATGCTTGTTTGCAGGTCATATCATCTGTTTCTTTGTTTAAGTAATAGCAGTAAATCAGAATGGTTCAATTATCAACATGATACTGAGAGGGGGTTTTACTCAATGTGTTTACATTATTCACCTTGGCATTTACTGATTCATCATTGCTATTCTGACTACTCAAAATGAACCTAATGGTATGTGTAGGATTTTCAAGTCAGACAGACACATATTTTAGGCTGGGAAATTTCCTCTGTGCCAGGAAGAGGAATTAGGATTATTCACCTAGCCAGCCTTTGCCCTATAGGGTCATTATAGAGCCATTTATATAATGCAATGTAAGACCATTTAATGACATGCAAAACATTTTAAAATATATTATTGGTTGGGGTAAAGAAAGATGCTAAAATAAAGATTCAGTTTAATCACATCAGTCAAATCAATCAAATCAGTGTGAGTGTGAGCATGCATAGAAAAGAAGTAACTAAATATACCCTCAGTATATTTATTTTCTATATATGTATATTTAGTATTTTATTTTATTTTAATAGTGGTTTATATTTTTTTATTTGTTATTTTCTATACTCAACCTGGATGGCATTTGCAAGATAGAAAATATACTGACATAGAAATTGAACAGCAGACATGTTTAGCTTTTTAGCCATATGTTGGACTCCCACAAAAAATATTAATAAGCAATCCACACATGTCAAGACTATTACTTGCTTTTAGTGTCAGAATATCATACTACTCTGACCACCTTTCCTGTCTCATGCTCTTTTTCTTATTTCCTATATCATACCACACCACACACATAGTCAGTGGTGGAACTCTCACGACTATCATTATCTCATAAGAAAATTATTATTGTTACTGTTGTTGTTATTATAATACATCTTTTTACGCTTATCAGGAGTTGTCCTGTTTTAGATTATCTGTAGAAATACAGCAATACAATTCATTAAGGAAAAAGTAACAATTCAAGGCAAAAAGGGAAAAACAGTTTTAGAAGAAAACTTGAGTACATCACTTTCATATTTTAATGAGCAAAGAAAGCAAATATTTAATAAATTAATAACATAAATATTAAAAATTATGTTATCAAATTTATAGAAGAAAAAGATGCATGTTTCAAAGGATATGGAAAAAAGAATCATTAATATTTATATGCATATTTCAAATCACATTATAGCAAACAGAGTAATATTTTTTTAAGTAACCAAACCAAACAGAGGCATTGAAAGTACACACACACACACACAAATGAGCTCAGGAAAAAAAATAAAGATATCACTAATACATTTTTAAATGCCCAACATATACTCTACAGCAAAACTTTGGAGTGTGAGTAAAGTATTTCATTCCTTTAAATGTTTTTATGAATCAAAAATGAAGAGAAAAAATTAACAAATTAAAGATTTGCATTTTGTTTTTAGCATAAGAACAAGTTAACCAAGGAATAAAGTAGAAAATAATGAAAAGTTAAAATTACTAGATCAATACAAAATTTAATTGTTAAAAGAAATAACGTTAGTTTTTCTACTTTCAATACTAATTGAACAATCTACAAATTTCAGTAATATTAGTAGAAATTTTTAAAAATAATCAATGTACATAAATACAATGTATGTATATATGTGAAGACTTCTGAAATCATATTTAAATAGATACTTTTATTTTAAAATGACAATTACTGGCTGGGTGAGGATGCTCACACCTGTAATCCCACCAGTTTGGAAAGCCAAGGAGGGAAGGTTGCTTGAGCCTAGGAGTTGGAGACCAGCTTAGGCAGCATAGCGAGACATCATTTCTAAAAAATATTAGCCAGGTGTGGTGGCATGGGCCTATAGTCCCAGATACTCAGGAAGCTGAGGTGGGAGGGTCCTTTGAGCCCGGGGGGTCAAGGACGCAGTGAACTATGTTCACGCCACTACACTCTAGCTTGAGCAATAGAACAAGACACTGTCTCAAAAAAAAAAAAAAAAAAAAAAAAGACAATAACCACAATTGACATATCAATGAGACAACTTAAATAGGACAGTAAAAATTATGAACAAAATAGGCAAAAGTTCTAACAGCAACAAGAAACTAAAGAACATCCAAGGATTGGATATAGGTCATTTCTTTCTAACTTGTAAAAAAAGAAAACAAAATCATCAGGTTGTAGAAAATACCTTTAAACAAAGAAGAAAAATGTCATCATCTTCAACTAATTTGTTAAGGCAAATATGGTCTTCAGTTTAAAATAAGACAAAGAAAATAAGAAAAATATAAGTCATTCTCACTTGTCTATGAAAATAAAGACTAAAAGTATTTGTAAAACTATTACATTAAAAGATCATTTTTGAATAGTGAGGTTCATTCAAAGAATAAAAGGTAAGAAACAAGCAATTCAATTATGCTCACCAAGACAATATATAAAAGTATAAGATTATACAATTATAAGAATAAAATATAATTTTTAAAAGTGGATTTAAAAAGTGAAGTATTAGCTTCAAAGACAGAGGTGACACAAAGCAGATCAGCACGTATTTGATATGATCAAGGAGAACTTTTGGTTTAAAGAACGCATAGGAAAATATTACTGCTATTCTTTTTCTTAAAACCAGTATAAAATCTGAAGAGGTCATTTAACACTCCAGGAAGGAAACTATAACGACAAAATTAGCCATTTAAGAGGTTAAAGGCAAACAGAAATATAAAAGTAATTAGTGAATAAAAATGCTGTACTTTTAACAAAGCAACTAGATAACATAATTTTTAAAAAATACAGAACATTTACATAGAAAATCAGAAATGACAAAGGGAGGTTATTAAAACAAAGCAACAATAGAATTATAAAGGATATTTTGCAAAATTTTAGACACTTTTTTTTTTTTTTTGAGATAGAGTCTCACTCTGTCACCCATGCTGGAGTGCAGTGGCGCCATCTCGGCTCACTGCAACCTCCACCTCTTAGATTCAAGTGATTCTCCTGCCTCAGCATCCCGAGTAGCTGGGATTACAGGCGTGTGCCACCACGACCCGCTAATTTTTGTATTTTTAGTAGAGATGGGGTTTCACTATTTTGGCCAGGCTGGTCTTGAACCCCTGATCTCAGGTGATCTGCCCGCCATGGCCTCCCAAAGTTCTGGGATTACAGGCATGAGCCACTGCACCTGGCCCAGACACATTTTAAAGCTTATATAAAATATGTTATATAAGCATGTTAATAACATATTTTATTTTATAGTGTTTTTAATAAAAATATTTAATTAAAATAGTTTAAATTATTAAAAAATTTGTTTTACAAATTATTTTTCTGAAAAAAACTTATTAAAATTGACCCCAGTAGAACTGATTGAGCACTTAAAGGAATCAATTTCCTTGGGAGTAACACAATGTATCAAATAACTACCCATACAAAAGACAAAGGTCAAATAATGCTTTATGTAAATGCTTAAGACCTTCAAAGACCAAGCAATTCTAAGTTGTCCCCAACCCCTAACCCCTACCTGTCCCCCATCCCTGCCCTCACTCTTTTTTTAAACAATGTAAAATCTGATTGTTGTCACTTTCTGGCATAAAAGCTCTGTAAAGTAACTTCTCACCTGTAAAGTAACTTCCCATTGCATATGAATAGAACCTATGAATATAATGAAATATCACTCCCATGATTATGTTATGTTATATAGCAGAAAGGAAATTATCCCGATTTGTCCTGTCTTAATCAAGTGAGGATTTTCAAAGTACAGTGTTTTCTCGGGCTTTTTGGTGAGGGAGGAAACAGAAAATTGCTCCTGCTTGCCCGAGAGAGAAGCAGCAGCTATCCATCTGCATTGCCCGTGGAAGCCACGTGGCAAGGAACTATGGGCAGTATCTGGAAGCTGACAGTGATCTGGCCAAGAGTTAGCAAGCAAATAGGGACTGTGGTAATACAGCTGCAAGAAAATGATTCTGCCAAGTTGAAAGAGGAAGCTGACTTTTCCCTAGTCCAAGCCTCCAGATGCATCAGACAGATGCCATGTGAGACCCTGAGCAGAGAGCCCATTTAAAATGTGTCAGACTTCAGATTCTCAGAAATTGTCAGATAAATTTGTATTGCTTTAAGATACTAATATTTTTATAATTTGTTGCACAGCAATAGAAACCTAATACAATGACCAAACATATTAACAAAATGAAACACAGTGGTATTCCCAAGTCTCCAAGTGTGAAACCCTGAACACGAAAATGCAACAGACATAATCTAAGTAGAATTCCTGCCAAAAATTTTTAACCTGAAACTAGCCAGACAAATTCAGATTAAGAGATAAGTCTTAGAACTTACCTGCTTTTTGTTAAAAAGTCAATGTCATCATCAACAACAACAATGGGGGAAAATGCTCTGTTATGATGGAGACTAGCACAGCACGTCAGTTAAATGCAATATACAGTCAACGACTGGGAAAAAGTCCATTAGATAAATGAGGAAATTTAAATATGGGGTCTATAGTAGATAATGTTTTTACTGCTAAATTTTCTGAGCATAACCATTGAAATAACATGTAATAAAGTGTTTAGGAATAAATTAGTATCCTGTCTGTCAAATATCTCTCAAATAGTTGAAAGGAAAAAAGAAAGATGTAACAAAAGCAGTAAAATATTCAAAGATAGTGAATCTAAAAGTATATACAAATGTTCATTGCAATACTCTTGCAATATATAATACTATTTTCTGTGCATTTGAATTTTAAAATTACGGAATAAGCAATTATGTTGCTGATACTGTCAGGTACATGCATTGTATATACAAATATTTTCATTATGTGTCTGGCTCACAGAAGGTTGTTTTTCAATAAGAAATGGTGCTGAATTTAGCATTTTGGTATCTTCAGTATAATCATTTATTTTGCTTTAAAAAGTTAAAGTAATGAAATATATAAAGATTTTTATTATAAACCATCATTGAATTATTGAAATAAACTATTCACGGCCATAAGAAATTAATCTGGTAGATTAAATTGCTATTGTTTTTTCAGCTGCATCTCATTCACAAATAATACTGGCTTCTAATTTTCTGTTTGTTATCCTGATATTATTCATTATTTAAAATCAAAATATGAAAACTTAATAGACATTATTAATAAGGTTTCTATTTCTTTTCTGTTTTGTCTGCTGTGTTCACCAATAGATTGTAAGCACATCAAGGAGAATTCCTGAAAGTGGGAAATAAGGTCATGGTAGACACTATTAGTTAAGGTGAGGTCCTCCTGGACTTTCTTCTTTGTACAACTAATGCCAAGTTCACATATTGTTCTTAATAATGTTATAGTGAAAAAAGAATGAGGACAGGTACAAAGGATTAATAATGCAGATTTAAAAACCTGTTAAGAAATAAATTTCATAGAACAAGGGAGTGGTTATACTGGCAAAGAAAAGCAGCTGAAATGACACTATTAGGTTCGTCTGTTGACCGGATTGATAAAATGCAGAGAAGTAGTTGAGAGTGACTTCAAAGTTATTTTCTAGGTTCTATTTCAAACACTAAAAGTTAATGGGGTGCTTTCACCAGTTATCTTTTGACTAATAGTTTATTTAGTTCCAAATTTATCCTAAAGGGTGGATTTATATTTTAGTTGGTAGTACATGTAAAAAATAATCACAATTTCTTATGAGTTAACACAAAATCCCTGCGAAGTGAACAAAGCTAAAATTTTTAGCTCCATTTTATAGATCATGGAACTGAGGAAAAGAAATTAAGAGATTTTCCAATTGGAGTGCAGGTAGTGAAGAACCAAATTTGAAGATAGGGTCATAGGTATTTTGAAATTTTATGTCCATTTTTTTCTGCCATGTTGTTATTGGTTGAACAACCATTAATGCCTCAACCCAATCCCAAATAAATATTTTGAAGTTCTAACCACAGTACCTCAGAATGTTACCTTATTTGGAAATGGGGTCATTGCAGATACAATTAGGTAAGCTGAGGTCATACTGGAGCAGGGTGAGCAGCTTAAATGACTCTAGCGTTCTTACAGAAGAGAAATGTGTCACACAGATACACTCACAAAGAAAATATATCATGTGAAGATGAATGCAGAGATCATGGTGATGTTCCTGCAAGCCAAGGAATGCCAGAGATTACCAGCAAACCACCAGAAGCCAGGGGAGAGGCAAAGAACAGATTCTCCCTCGCAGCCATCAAAACGAACCAGCCCTGCCATCACCTTATGCTTGTACTTCTAGGCTCCAGAAATATCAGACAATACATTTTTACTGTTTATGCCACTCAATTTGTATTTACAGTCCTTTGTTATGGTAGCCTTAGCAAATTGGTTAATATGTGTTGCTACACTTTCATGTAGAAAATGATAATAACCAAAATTAAATAAGTAGTGCATTGTATATTTCTTCCTTTTATGTCACTAAACATTCCTATATGTTGTGGTCATTTTAATCTAATCACACACGGGAATGATGTATGTTTGTTTGTTTTGAGAAAGAGTCTCGCTCTGTCACCCAGGCTGGAGTGCAGCAGTGCGATCTCAGCTCACTGCAACCTCTTCCTTCCGGGTTCAAGTGATTCTTCTGTCTCAGCCTTCTGAGTAGCTGGGATTACAGGTGTGCACCACCATGCCCAGCTAATCTTTGTATTTTTACTTGAGACGGGTTTTTGTTATGTTGGCCAGGCTGGTTTTGAACTCCTGACCTCAGCCTCCCAAAGTTCTGGGATTACAGATGTGAGCTATCATACCCAGACACACATAAGAATGATTTAAATATCATAGAGAAGCAATTTAATTAAAACTTTAACTCTTAGATAGATAGAAAAAAATTAAGTTTTCTGAGAGAAAAACCTTAATTGACCTTGTCTTCTATAGCAGTTATACTTTCTCCATGACATCTTTTTCAAATGTAATTACTACATATCACAAATCCCCAAAGCATCCTTTCACTACGCATGTCTTAAAATTAAAATGTAGTAGTAATTTTATTTATTTTGTTATACAATAACAATTAATATTCTGCAACTTTTTAGCATAAGTATGTCACATGCAATTTGGGACACACTTATATTAGACAATAATTATTTGTTTATCTGAAATTCCAATTTAACCTGATGTACAATATTTTGTCTGACATACCTTGACAATCTCAGTTAAATAAATTCTGGCTATAAGAGTTCAAGTGCATAGAACCAGAAAAATTAACAAAGCTATAATGAATCCTCCAGAAATGCCACTATGTTAGTACCAGATGGTAGAGAGAACTTACTAAATAATAAAATTGGCCAAAACAATAAATTTTAATTCCTCAAAAGTTGCATTGATATTATTTATCCATTTTTATTAACCAACCAGTTTAAATGCAGCATATCTATCCAGGGGCTTTTGAATACCTTCAGCCATTATAAGATATAGCAACAGAGACAAATTTAGAGCAATGTGTTCAAATCTACCCTACAGAATAGAATACTCTAATACCTCACAGTAACCAGGAGTAATCATCAAAATTATTAATTACTTTATAAATAATAATAAGTGGCATTTGGTTTTCCTGGGTTAAGAACTTAGTTTTAATTTTAAATGCATTTTTAGGATATATTAGCTTAATGCACTTTATAAAACATGTTGTTGAATTTCAAACAACGTGGTGCCCTGCTTGTTTTTGCCCTTGCTAGTTCTATTGGATTAGCACACTCTTCCCTCAGATTTTTCAAATGACTAGATCCTTCATGCTTTTCTCCTATCAGTTCAAACAGCATCTTCTCAAAAAAAACCTGCACTGACTAGTCTCTGTAAAGCAGACCAGGACATACTCACATCATTCATGTAATGTCACACCATTCATGATGTTATTCACACTATTCATGTATCATGTAATTTATTATACTTTCTTCTTATTTGAGCTTGCGTGTTCAACCTATTTTGAGTACATTTCTGATGAATTTTTTGTTTACTTTTTGAAAATGACGCCTTTTCCTACTAGAATCTAAATTCCACATGTCCAATGTCAGCACTGTGCAACTCACGATAGTGTTCTCTGAGCTCGGCACTGTCCTTAACTAAATTTTAACGTGTTATAAAATGGCAAGATTTCTCCACACCATTTTTGAATTGGCCCAGAAGCAACAAGCTCAAGGGCTTGAGAGACCACAAACCCTGTCTGGCAGCCCTAGGGCTCAAGTGTCAATATCTTGGCACTCTGAAAATTCATTCAGAGCAATTATTCAGCCAACGAATGGGGTTTTGGAAGCACTTGGCATAGTCTCTCAAGTCAAATGGACCTAGACTGAAGTTCTTATTTTGCAATAGACAAAATGACAGATCTGGGCTTCAGGCTCTTCATCAGTGCAGAACAGTGATAAAAGTACTCATACCATAGGGGGATTGTAAGGAAATAAGGATTGTAATGAAGTAAAACCTGTGCTTCACATTGCAGGTTAGGAGTATTTTTTTGTAAAGTGATTTATTCCTTATATCCATTTCCAAACACATTTTTTAAAAGAAGTAGAGTGTTGAACTTAACCTCAGTAGCCAATATTCCAACTAGTAGGGCCTAAAAAAGCCATCAATAAGTATTATTTCTACAGGTAAATATAACATATTCATAGCACAGTATATACAGCATTTAAACATTTTCAATATATACATATAAAAATCTACAGAATCTAGATTCTCCTATATTTAAATGATTACTGGAAGTTACTTCAAAATCAACCCTAGAGAAAAGATGAGTAATTATCTGTTATTGTTGAGAAAAAGAAATAGCCTAGAAACTAGAAATCAAAGTTCAGAGTTTTATTTTATAATTTACATATATAATTAAGTGGAGCAACTCTGGAACAGGCTGGACATTAGAGTTATTGATAGTAAACTTTCTCCCCATTTTTACCTAGAAAACGCTAGGGTTTTTTTCTCCAGTTCTGGCTATTGTCCAAGTGATATTTCTTCTTTAGTAAAATTCTATTCTGTTGCTTAAAGATTTTGCTATTAATAGCTTATTAGAATATCAATGAAAACTTATTGTTTAAAAAATGACATTCTTTCTAATTAAGTTCATTTTGAATTATTTACATCCATTTTGTTGAACACTCCCCTTCGATCTACGCTGCATTGCGCTAATGATTTTGTGGCAAACAACATAAATATGTTTTCCATATTCTCTCAGCAAATGTAAATGCTAATAGTACATCTATATGAAAAATGTCAATATAATAAGCTCAGATTAAGTACAGTGCCAAGCATGTTATGGAACAATCATATTTAATTAATGAGTGATATTATTTATTTTTAGTGATTTGAGTATTCAAAAGAAATGGAACATTTGCAATATGTGTTACAAAAAGCATTCAAATAACCAGTCACTGTGCTTCCTTGGGGTAGAGGAATAAAATCAACTTAGTTTCTTAATCACAATGCCAGTAAATACTGTAAGCAATATTTCATGCATAAATATTATGATAATATAGATAAACTTCTTCCTTTATGCATCAAAATGTTCTAGAATATTTCCTGCTCTATTTTGCTTTACATTTGCTTCTATATAAAGGATTTATCCTTCAAATAGAAGCCTGTGCTCTGAAACCTATGGTTATCTTTCTTCCTATGCCTGGATGCTCTGTGGTAGGCAACATTCTAAGATGAATTAATGAGTCATGCCTCTGCACAATTCCCTCTCCTCCAGTGTGCGCAGAGCCAAGAAAATATGCCAAAGGTGTTGGGATACCATCCTCCTAATTAGGTTACGTTCTATTGTGAATGTGATGGCACAGTTATTCTCATGATTGTCTATCTCAAATAAGAGGTTCTCCTACGGGCTTTGAAGGAGTAAGCTGCCATGTTGTAAAGAGAGGGGCTCTGAAAGGTTCAAATGACAAGGAATGGGGATCTTCAATAAAAAAAAACAGTGACCTTAATCCTACAACTGCAAGGAAATGAATTCTGCCAACAACCACGTGAGCTTGGAAAAGGATGCCCAGCTTCAAAAAGGAATGCATGTCAGTGAACACTTATATTGAATCCTTGCGGTGTTCAAAAGCAGAGTTCTCAGCTATACTATACCAAGCTCCTAACGCATGGAAACCGTAAGATAATAGATGTATGTTGTTAAGTTACTTATTTTTGCTAATTTGTTACAGGAAATAGAAAACTAATACGTGTTACCTCTTTTACAAAAGTCTCTGTACCTTTTCTCACATTGCTTCCTTAATTGCAATGACTCCATATCCTACCCTTCACTCTGTTTCACTGACTCCTGTTTATCAACTGGATTCACATCATGTGACACTTATTTAGGAAACTTCGACACCTCCACACAGAATAAATGAGGTTTCATTCCTCCCTTTTTGTGTAGCAATTGTATATACTTTCTTACGTTTTATTTTAATGAGTTTCCATATATGACTCTTAAGAGCAAGAATTGTATCTTACTCTTACCTGGTCACATCTCTAAGTAAATAAAGTACATTGTGTTTTCATAATCTATTGGGATGGTCCCTAAATTCCCAGTGTTATATATGGTCCTTAAACTCCCACCTGCATCAGAACCATGCCAATTCTGAACCTATTCTAGATCTACTGTTTTCAGATTTGGATGAGTTGGTGATAAGGTTTGGATCTTTGTCCCACCTCATGTGGAGTTGTAATCCCCACTCTTGGAGATGGGGCTTAGTGAGAGGTGATTGGGTCATGGGGGTGGATTCTTCATGAATGGTGTAGCACCATCACCTTGGTGCTGTTATCATGACCATGAGTGTGAGTTCTCATGAGATCTGGTTGTTTAAAAGTGTGTGACACCTCCCCCATCTCTCTCTCTCCGCTCCTGTTCCAGCCATGTAAGACGTGCCTGCTTCTCCTTTGCCTTCCACTATGACTGTAAGTTTCTTGAGGCCTCCCAGAAAGCAGTAGCTGCTATGCTTCCTGTACAACCTGCAGAATTGTGAGCAAATTAAATCTTTTTTCTTTATAAGCTACCAAGTCTCAGGTATTTATTCATAGCAATGTGAGAATAGGCTAATACAGTATGCATGGTCTTGACCTGACTAATCTTTAGAGTTTTATGTTCTAATAATCACATTCACTGGGAATTAGAGATGCATGTTAGCTATTGTTTGATCAATTGTCATACTCTGTCGTACCTTGTCATTTCCCTCTTTCTTCCCATCTTTCTGAAATGCCTATCACCTTGTTTTTGTCTGGTTATGTCACTCATTGTTCAAAGTTCAGTTTAAAAGCCAGTTTCTCTAAAAAGCCTTCCTCAACCCCTTGACCTTCTGTCACTCCACAAAACATATTGCAGGATACCAGAACATGCTATCCTAAAATATGCCATTTTGACATGAGGATTATTTTGAGTTAAAGGTAATTGAGAAGAAGCAGATGTAAGAAAAGTTATCCTCCCCCGATTTGTCTAAAAGCAGAACATAAATTTACAAAAGCAAAGATGTTTCTTCTCCCCTCTCTACCAAGAATAACAAGGATTGATCACTGAAAATAATTGTTAACCTTTATCAGTCTTGAGACAGCACCTGAGGAATCTATGTAACAAATTCCCATGTACAGTAATCTCCTCTTATCAGTGATTTCATTTTCTGTGGTTTCAACTAACCATGGTCCAAAAATATTAAATGGAAAAGTCAATAAATAAATAATTCATATGTTTTAAGTTGTTTACCATTCTACATAGCGTGATGAAATTTCTCACCATGCCACTCTGTTCCACCCAGGAAATAAGCCTCCCTTTGCCCAGTGGATCTACGCTGTGCATTCTACTTGCCTGTTAATCACTTAGTAGCCCTCCCAGTTATCAGATCAACTATTGCAGAATTGCAGTGTTTCTGTTCAAGTCACTCTTATTTTATTTCAAAAAAGCCCCAAAGTGTAAGAGTAGTGATGGTGGACATTAAGAAATGTCAAAAAGAAGCCAAAAAGTACTTTTTATTAGGTGAAAAGATGAACACTTCTTTCATTAATAATGAAAGAAAATAATGTATGCTGAGTTTACTAAGACCTACAGTGAGAACAAATCTTCTATCCATGAAGTTGGGAGGAAGAAAAAAAGAAAATTGCGCTAGTTTTGCTTTTGCATCTCAAAACTATAAAAGTTATGCTGACACTGCATGCTAAGCACTCACTTAAGATCGAAATGGCACTACATTTGTGGATAAAATCCATGAACAGAAATGTGTTACAATTAGCAGCAACATGTTGTGCCAGAAAGCATTGAGCCTAATTGAGGACTTTAGCAAAGAATCCCCTGAAAGAAGTGACATCAACTAATTTACTGCAAGTAAGGGATAGTTACACAGATTCAGAAATAAGTTTGACCTGGAAAATAGAAAAATGACTGAAGAGGCTATATCTGCTGATTAAACTGCATCAGATTTATGTAGGAAAAATCCATAGTATACACAGCGTTTAGTATTAACCAAGGTTTCAGGCATCCACTGGGGATCTTGGAACATACTCCTTGTAGATACAAGGGAACTACTCTGTGTGTCTTCCCACAATTTGATATCCCTAGAGACTCAAAGTCTTTGTTCTTTATCTTGTTATCTAACAATTTACTATTCCTTGCTGCAGATGCTATATAACCCAAAACTCTCACTACCTATTTGATAAGTACAAAACCTATTTGATACACATTCCCTGAAGTATCTCTAATGTATATATGAAAGATGTATGTTAATAAACTTATTATTTTTCTCTTGCTAATCTGTCTTCTCTTACAGAGGTTCATACCAGCTAAGAACTCAGAATAATAGAGGTAAATTATTTTTCCTTCCCTATGATAACATTAATTACTCATTTATAAGTATTTCTTTTCTACAGTCTACAAAGGTTCAATGTATGTTAAGTTAATATCTGTCTTCCAAATTGGTAGTATTCTGCATGAAGCATGGGAGAGCATACACCTTTCTGAATGGACAAAAAATATAAGAGCCATATAAGCCCAAATTCCACAGCGCTATAGACCTATGACTTCAAGAATTCTCCTAAGTTGGAACATCAAAACTAGTTCCAGAATAGTGATACCTTAAGGTGAAGTGACATGTAAGATAATCACATGTCTATTTTCAATAAATGTGCCACAACCCCACCTCTATTTGAGAATCATTGCCTATTGGACAATTATTGTCAATGAATGATTTTAAATTCTCCAGGTATTTTGAGGTATAAAACAAATTGGAAAACAACCACTATGAATTAATAGAGCTAATTTCCATGTTGGGCTCATGGAAATTCATCACATTACTTCGGTTATGAGCTGAGGTCACAGCCACTGGCAAATTTCTTCATCAGAAGAGAATTACTAGCAAATTAATGAATTAGAGAACTGTTCATGTTCTTAATGCCCAGAAGTACATTAAAAAGTGCTTATCTTTCAACATATTTTATACTTTATGCCAAGAGCATGTTAAAACAACTCTCCTACAGACATAAGACCGAATGCGTAAAAATCAAATTTAGCAATCTGAAATAAAATCAAAATAATTTTACAGTCATGCTTTATATTAAAAATATTTCAGCAAATCACTAAATTGTAACCATAAATTTTTATGAACATGTACAATTGTTACTCTAGTATAGATTACTTCCTTTATCTCATAGAACTAGCTTCAGATCTAGTGACTATTAGGTTGTCACTTTTTATGTTTAAGACCATGAAAAATGTTAAAGAGACATGTAACTTGATTAATAACTTCACTTCTCTCTTTGGTGCTTTTTTATTTACTATATTTTGAGCTTTAGCTCTGTTATCATACTGTAGTTAGGACATTTAAAGAAAATATGTGTCTTTGAACATATCCTTATGATAAAGGATATTTAAATGTCTAATTTCTTCTACCCTGGTATTTGCATCACATAAAACATCCTCACCCTAGATACTAATTAAGGACCGTTATTGATTTTTCAGAGAGCAATTATTGATAGTCATGAGTGAGTATAAAACGAACTATCTTTGAACTTATGATGATTGCATTGGTCAGCATAAAGAACTGTAGCCTTCTATTCAACAGAACGGGGCCTCATAACATAGTCATTTAATTTGGCAGATTATAATATGATTTTCTATTAATGCTGGCTAGATTTTAACCAAATGACTATGTAGATGTAAAAGACTTAATATCCTATTAGCAACCCTATGATTCATCTAGTCCCCCAGGCTTGTTTCTAATCACAGCTTCTAATATTACATGTAATGTTAGAATGTGCACATAAAAAATTTAACAAATTGAAACTTGAATGGTTGAAATATATGCTAGTTAAAAGTTCTCTGCAGATACTAATTAATTTTATTGTATTTTCATGTACCTATGGAATCCATTTATTATATTTAGCTTTAAAATGTACACACACATTTTATAGTTAGCAAATCTACCAATGAACAATTATGTTTTCAAGTGAGTACATTATCTTACGATAAACACAAATTGGCTTGTAAAAAATTACAATCTATTAGCTAAGTGTGGCTTAAAGTGTTGCCATATATTTATATTACCTTTAAATGATGATACTTACTTCTGAGGAGATTAAGTATGGTAACCAAGAAGATAGGGGAGTAAAAATAAGTTGTGAATAGTTTCCATTCCTAGAAGAAGTATATCTTTTGAATCGCACATAAAAAGCCTGGTATATTATCTTTAGCATTTGAATAATATGAATTAACTTTTTAAAGAATGACTGAGATAGTCTTAAAATAAAAACAATCTTGAACATTACACATATCTAAAAATATCTTACTAATAAATTCAGATATTTGAAATAAAATTTGAGAATCACAAGTAAAAACTTCCTGCTCACTTTTATCCACCTATAGTCAAGCTTACTTAAGGTGAAACACAGTAGTCAATACACAAAGAAAAATTAGTATAAGCTTATATTTTGGGCTGAAAGGATAGACTACCTCATTTGACAAAGATAGCATTAGTATAAAATCATGTGGTTTAATAATGGAATCTGCAATTATTTCTTCCCTCTAACACTCAAAAATTAAAATGGTTTATTATAAGTGAGTCTAATTAATTTAGATTATTCTATGGTTATATTATTGATACCTATAGAATAATACTGTCTTATGATGAAAGCACATCATAGTTCATAAAATAGTTGTCTATGAAATCACTGATTTGTTTTCCATAAAATTTACCATAACTATTACAGATTCTATGTTGATTTCTCAGGCACAAATTTTGTTGAAATATTTATGGGGTTCATAGTATCAAATACAAAATCTTCGTGTATAAATATGGCCTTGAAATTAGAACAATTACAAGAGGGGAATCTAGAAATTTTTTTCTTTGTTTGTTTGTTTGTTTTTTAAAAAGACTTTTGAAAATGCGAAGCAATATTATTGAATTTATTTGAGGAAAATAATAAATGCATTATTATTGTGTATGGGTGGATACATTAGTACATAGGAGGGTCCACAGTTAGAAATGAAGGTGACCCTCTGGTTAAATAGCATGGATAGATTCTGATTTATGTAGTTTGTCGCTGGTAGAAAATAAGCCCAGCTCATAAATCTTGGAAAGTAGTATAGAAGGGGGTAAGAGAGTATTTAATATTTGCATGCCTTTTAATGGTTTTATGAATGTCTTTTCAATTGAATCCAAGTAGTTTAATCCTAAAGGTTGTATAAGGAAATTAAATATGTCTTTTAAAGTAAGAACTGTAAACACTTATATAATTAATATATGATTTTCAGTACTTATTAAGGTCAAAAATGTTATCCTAAATGAATACATTTTAAAAATTACAATGAATAGCATATTTCTCTTAGCCAGAATTATTGTTTAAAGGGTGTTTGCTCTTCAATACAATGTCTCTCATGACCAATTTAAAAGATTCCACAGAATTAATTTCCATTAGTGATTTTCAGTGACTCTAAGGAACTTCAATGTTTAAACAAGTGCGTTGTTCATATACAGGAAGAATTATTTTCAGAATTCAAGTAACCCAAATTATTCTTGCCACCCACGTTTTACAAAATGGAGTTTCTATCTTCTTATAGTGGCAATACTGGGTAATTAAAATATATTGATCAAATCATTAACCAGTTGATAACAAGTGCCATCCTAATTGCCTATTGTGAAAGAGATTTTGAAATTTAGTTTTTTCTTCTACTTCATAAATTTTACTTATTTTATAAACTTTTTATGGAGCCAAATAAGACCATTTAAAATTTACATTGTTTAAGTCGTTGTTTTGGAGGTGTTAAATATAAAGTTGTTCTGTAAGTATACAAAACTATTGCAGAGCAACAGAGAAAGTAGCTTGAATGTATGAGAAATAATAGACAAAACTAAAGAATAAAAGTTAATTTTAAAGTATGATAGATGGAAAATATAATGCAATGATCATCATTCTCTGTGGATCAAGTTTTGTGCCTGTAGAGATGCAAGGATGCCTTTCTAACTGAACTATTATACCACTCCTGCCATTTTCCAGAAGATGTGCCCCAAAAAATTAAAGTCTGATTTGACTTTAGATAGACAGATAGATAGATAGATAGATAGATAGATAGATAGATAGATAATAGGTGGATAGATAGATTATAGATAGGTATATAGATAGAACATAGAGAGACCATATACATAGTGTTTTAAAATATTTTCTTATATTCTCTTTATATTTCATCTTTTTTTTATTTTTCTCTTTTCTTTCTGAGTATGTTATAGAAATATGTCCAGGGAAAGATAAGAGTAAACTCACCTCTTAAGTTTCTTTTAGCAAATCATGTACTTGGCTTATTCCAGTTCTGCAAACCAAGAATATGCCTTATAACACCTGAAGAAAACCAAAAACAGTTTCCAGGAGGACTTATCTGTTTATGAAAATCAGCAGTGAAAACTTTAAAAAGTCAAATGCTCAGTAAGCTTACAGAATTAGAATTTCCGTGAATGGTTTGAACATTTCCATTTACTTAAAAGAATAGGCCGGGCGCAGTGGCTCACGCCTGTAATCCCAGGACTTTGGGAGGCTGAGGTGGGTGAATCACCTGAGGTCGGGAGTTGGAGACCAGCCTGACCAACATGGAGAAACCCTGTCTCTACAAAAAATACAAAATTAACCGGGTGTGGTGGCCCACGCCTGTCATCCCAGCTACTCAGGAGGCTGAGGTGGGAAAATTGCTCGAACCCGGGGAGGTGGAGATAACAGTGAACTGAGATTGCGCCATTGCACTCCACCCTGGGCAACAAGAGTGAAACTCCGTCACAAAAAATAAATAAATAAATAAATAAAATAACCAACTCTCTGGAGAAGATAGTAATGTACAGATAGATTTGAGAAGACTTACCCTAACTAAATAAGTCAATGTTGCTACATTTGTGAATTTATTACAAATGAAACTGTAGGGCAACTATGAAGAGTTGTATTTAAATGGCTCCATAATGGTTCAATCTTGCCATTAGCACTCTCACCTCCAGTCACATATAATTGATTCAAGTGCTCTATTTTCTGCTAACCTGTCACTCATTAAGATAGTTACTTTGCATTTGAATACTGAATGTATTCATTTTGGGGAGAGTTAGATACATTCAGATTACTTCTTTACTACAAATTTCTCCATTTTGGACCAAACTGCAGAAAGGAGAATCTCTAAAGAAAAATAATAACAATAACTCTTCCTCCCATGTTGAAGCACCTGATTTCCAACCCATCAAGATATTTTACTTAGGCAACCAGTTGCCTTCTTCCAAGTATCTGACATATTATGTAACTAAACCACTGGAAAAATGTCAGAAATTGTCTCTCTTATAATAAATTTATGACAATATAATTCACAAATTCAATTTAACATTTTGGACGCTGCTAAGGTAATTACATGAAAAGAGCTTAAATACATATAGACATTCTTTTTTTTCTTGAATCCTCATGAAAACATATAAACATTGAAAAATGGCAGAAAAAAACCCCACTAAATTTAAAGTGTTATCAAAGCATGAAATAAGTTTATAGTAATTTATTTTTTTATGACTTTAATCTAGATTCTCAGTGTAATATGATTTATCTTGAATGACCACAAAGTACTAAAGATTTCACTTTAATAGTAATACTTTTGGTAACAGTCAGTATGCAGTTAGATTATACCATGGTAAAAGTCATCACCAAATCTCAGGAACTCAATACAAGAGAAGCTAACTTCTTGTTTACAGAAAGTTTACTGTGGGTCTGGTCTGCTCTATAGGACAGTTGTCCTCTATACCCTTAGGAAATCAGTGATGGAGTCAACTTATGCTAAGAAATCTCCAACATTTTACACTTGTACCATCTAAACAATATGATCTCCTTATTAGGTGAAACGGAATGAGCACTTTCACCTTAGGATAATATACTCAATGAAACTATATTTTTAAAATAAGAACAAATTTTTTTCCCAGGAAAATAGCAGTATATATTACCCATTAAAAGTATACCTGCATTGCAAGAAATATTTATACAAATTCTTCAGGCAGAAGAAAAACAATCCCAGAAGAAAATTTCGATCCACACACAAAATTAAGTGTTAAAAAGTTAAATATTGGGATGTATATAAAAGATATTTTTCAGCCTTTCTAAATTAAATTAGTATTGATTATTTAATGCAAACTGTAATAAGTTGTGGTGAAGTAACATATAATTGATTCCACGACTCTATTTTCATATATAGAATCTAAATTTATGGAAACAGCAATTTACATATATAGAAACAATAAAACAAAATATAAGAGGAGAAAATGATACTATACTATTGTGTATCTTAAACTATATGTAAATATATATAATATTTGAAGATAGATTGTGATAATTTAAAATGCACCATTGTAAACCCTAGAACAATCATTAAAAACTAAGACAGGCATAATTAATAATGTAACACAAACAAGAAATTGAAAATTTAAAATACTCAGTAAATCCTAAAAAAGCAAAGAAAGAAGAAAACGTAACTAAATAAGCAGACATAAAAATATTAGATTTAATTTTGAAAATGTCAACCTTACAATTATATTAAATACAAATGGTCTAAATACTGCAAATGATAGGGAGACATTGTCAGATTGAATGAAAATGCATGACCCTACTCTAAACTGCCTGAAACAATCATAATTTAAATATTGTGATATAATGTATTAAAGTGAAAAGAATTTTTAAAATATAATAAAAACTCAAAATAAAACTAGAGTGGTTATACTAATGTCAGACAAACAGTATTTTGGAAATTGTAATATTTCAAGGGAGGAGAAAAAGGGAAGGTTCATAATAATCCCAATCAGCTTGCTTTTTTAAACACATGTATTTAAAAATACATGCAATGAAAATTGATAGAAATCAAAGGATAAGTAGACAAATTCATAATTATAGTTAATATTTTAATATACCTCTCTCAAGAACTAATAAAACACACAGAATAAAATTAATGTAGATAAGAAACACCAAGAAAACACTATCGAAGGGCTGACTTAATTGACATTTATATGGCATTCACCCTCAAATAGCAAAATACACATTCTTTTCCTTGTGAATGCAATATTTACCAAAACAGGTCATTTTCTGGGCATAAATCAAATCCCAATAAATTTAAATAATTTGAATCATAGAAAGTATGTTTTTGGTTGCAACAAAAGTAAGTTAGAAAGCAATAGTAAAAACAGACATTTTCTTGGCCTCAAAATTTTACCTTCCCCAAAATTTGCAAGTGAAGAAGACCTGTGGTTACTGCCCCAGCCCAGCACTCCAGCACTACCCTCATAGAACAGAAACATCACTCTGAGAGAAACAGGCCTCTGTCCCTGCCCCAGCCAGTGGTGGAGGGTTACAGAGATATTTGTTTTTCTTTTTGCAATGGGAGAAGCTAGCTGTAAGAACAGAGAGATTCATAATTTTCCTGAAAGGGACTGGCTTTATTTGGTAAATAAAGTGGGCTAGTTTAAGCCTATCAGTATTATCAAAATAAAATGGAGATTTTGGTGGTGAGCAATTAAGAGGGGGCAACAAACACGCATTCATCAGCATATAAGAAGTACCATGATAGGAGCAAGCAAATTGATAGACTAACTAGAAGTTTCAGAGAACCAAAGAATGTGGCTGTAAAAAGAGTTCTCCTGGCATTAGAGCAAGTTTCAGAGATGGGCCTCTAAGACTATCTCAGCAGAGGGGCACTAGTTTAATTGGATTATACAGTGAAACAATTTATGCACAAAGACTTAACAAAACAATTGAGTAATTAGTTAGCAAGTAGTGGAGGCTCACAGCTGTATGTAATACTGATAGAGGCATATCACCCAGTAGTTTAACAGGGATACCAGGTAAGACAGTGTCAAAAAGAGTCTATCATTTATGGGGCCTGAGGGCCAGGTTTACTGAGTGCATGCCCAAAGTTGTACCCTCTGAAAGGTGATACTAGAAGCTAAAAACTTCAGGAGAAATAGACATAACTGAGCTAATCCAGCAAACTCACTAAACAAATACACAGGCAAACAACAACAACAACAAGCCCCACAGGAATCAATATAGAGCTGCTGCAATACACTATCTAGAATGTCCAACTTTCAACAAATTACAAGATATCTAAAGAAAAAAAATTGACTTATACACATAAGACTAAAAGCAAGCATCAGAAACTGCCTGCATTAAGGTCCAGCGGTTGGACTTAGCAGGTAAATAAAGCAGCTATTGCAAACATTTAAAAGAGTGAAAGAAACCACATTTAAAGAATTGAAAGAAGGACTGATGACACTATCTTATCAAATAGAGACCCTGATAAAAAATTGAAATTTTCAAAAATAATCAAATTGAATTTCTGGAGTTGAAAAGTACAATAACCAAAATAAGAAATGCATTAGAGTGGCTCAGCAATATATCACTCAGCAGTACATTAGAACTCACAGATAAAAGAAATATGAAACTGCCAACTAGATACATACATAAAAATTATATAATCTGAAGAACAGAGAGAATAAAATAAAGAAAAATGAACTGAGACTCAGAGAAATATGTGAGACAACAGTAAAGGCATAAACATGAACATAATGAGAGTACCAAAAGAATAAGATAGAAAGAAGTAGAAAAAATAAATCAAAGAAATTATGGTGAGAAATGTCCCAGATTTGTTGACAACATTCATCTATAAACCCAACAAGTTCAGTAAACTCCAATTAGGATAAACAAAAGGAGGTCCATACCCAACACTTTATATTCAAATATTTAAAGTCAAAAACAAAGACCTTGAAAGCGGTAAGAGACAATTCACTATGTACAAAGAAAACCAGTAAGATGAACAGCTAACTTATCAGAATGCATGAGTTAAAATGTAATTTTTAAACCAATATACATGTAATATAAGACTGGATTTTTTCAGCATAAACTTGCTGTTAAAACCTGATCATATTTTGAAAGATACAAAGGAAAATAAAAAAAACTTTTTAAAATTATGAAATACAACCTAGATGTACCCAAAAAAGAAAACAAATCATCATCATTGAGTTTTTTATATCAGGTAGACAAAGATAGTTTAACATTTAAAAAAATCAGCAATGTAAACTATTACATTTATCAGAAGAAAAAAGAAAAAGAGTAAGGTTATCTCAGATAAGAAAAACCACCAGAACTCTAGAACTGCAAGAATTTTTTTCTTTATAAATGACTCAGTATCAGTTATTCTATTATAACAACAGTAAATAGACTAAGACATGCACTTTTCTAATTACCGTGGTCTAAGTTCAAATTCCTATAAGAATTTGACTCAACAAGCTCATATTTTTAATAAAATGTTTATGAATTTAAAAAAAATTCTGCATCAAAATTAAATAGAACACTATAGGGTTTCTTTATACATTCTAAATTTATAGGACTAGAACATACTATGCAACTATCCTCCCAAATATTATAATCATAAGACCCATTTTAACAGCATATTCCAGGGTTAATGTTTTGTATCAGTAACTATTATGATTATTCAAAAACTTTTTCTTATTCAAATAAGGGAATTGACTGATATTGAAGGAAAAGATAAAATACAGTAAACATTTAGAGGAAAGATAACTGAACACACACTAGATAATCAGTAACTGGACTATGTGAACTTTAATAGAAGACAGTCCCTGAGTTCAGAATAGGATGTGATTTGAAGGTGATTCAGCAATATGTCGTAACAGCCAAGCAGAATTCAGGAATGAATAAAGTGTATACTGAAGAAAACGAATGTAATTTTCCCATTATACACAAACTTATTTAGACCATTACCTAACAGTCTTCTTCTCTGTGACTTAACATAGTTGGGTACGACATGAATAGATATCGAGGAAAGCAGTGAAATTGATACAAAACCTAGATTGAAAAGTTTAGCTAAGGAAGTTTATAGTAATTATTTGGTCCCAAGTGACATTTCCAAGGATGGTTGTAGCAGACTTTGAGTGAGATCTTGAGGGACTGTGAAAACAGGCTTCAAGGAAATGCAGGAATATGATTGTTCATATGCAGATGACCGTTTCTGTTGATAAAAGAGCAACGGACAAACGTCTAAGGGTATGGCAGGAAAAACTTAGATTAGATGATGCAGAATGAAGATTACTCATGAAATGTCATTTTCTGGGATATCAAGATAACTCATACTATGATATCTGAAGCTGATTATGGTAATGCTGCCATGAAACAACGGAAGAAAATTAACAATTTTCTGAGGTCATTTCAAGTTCTGAAGAAAATATATGAGTGTTCACGTGTGTCTTCATAAATATTCATATTCCATATGTATGTAAATATATAGTATATTTACTGAAATCCTTATTTAACATAAAAATTATTCTTCTAAATTTTAATGTAAGGATGTTGTATTTAAAAATTAAACTGAATTCCTGATGACAGGGTATTTAGCTCTAAAATATATCCTATGACATTATTGCCCTTACGACAAAAAAGAAAGAAAATATGCCCTCATTACTGTTAAGGAAAGGATGTTCATTACCAGTGACTTCCCAGAAGAGAGTAACAATTTCTGATTTTGTTTTTCCTTTCCATTATAGTATCTAGTTAAAATGATGCATGTAATATATAAATTTAGTTCTGTTGTAATCCTTGTGAGTTGTTTCGGATCTTTATTACAGTATAATTCTTTCATTTACTTTAAGTAGAATGTTTAAATTGTCTTTGGTAAGGTCATTTCCGATAAACTGAAGTGCTCCAATTCTAAAAATTTTAAAAAGAGTCATTTTCACTATTTTTAAAAGCCATACTCTCTGTCCTGCTTTCCCCCACATGGAAGGCATGGAAAATCATTAGCAGTGTTATTGTTTATTTGCAATCCTACAATTTTTGAGTGCATTCTACTTTACCTCAGAACTGAACCTCACATTTCAATCACTGAGTAATACACATGTAGAGAGATTCATTCTGTTGCTAAGGACATAATCCAATCAGTGTAATGATTTTTGAGAAAGAAGTGAGCTAGTTTTGTTTCCATCTCACTTCCACAGAGAATAAAATGGCAGAGGACTTTCCGGGTAGATGAACACCCTTGAGGTACTAGAGTGGGATGCAGCAGGCAGGACAGGCTGGGTTCACTGCATAAAGAGAAAAGTCTGTCTTAATTTGTACTTTCCCCTTAGGCTTCAAATCCATTTAAAAAATGGACTGAAGCAATAATGAGAGGGATTTGCACCCCAATAAAATCACCCCTTTGAATGACAGCTTGGTTGCTTGGGGAAAAGTTACCACAATTCAACTGATTCTGTAATGAGGGGGAAGCAAACGTAAAGTCAACTACCTGGACCCAGCCATGGAACTTAGATAATTATTTCCCAATCAAAAAAGAACATCCTGTTTTTCTTTGGCATGCTCTGGTGTCTGTTAGTTTTGCTTTTTATAGCTTTAATTGAAATTTCATAATCACAGAGTTCAAATACAGAACACATTTGAGTCAGTTCTCTGGAACAATATCATACCCTTAGAGCTCTCCTTTTTCAAAAGGAACAACAACAACAAAAATTCTCAGGCCTTTATTAGACTCTGTGCTTCTCCTGATTCTCTGTATAAAACTCTCTGCTCTAAGGATACATGCTATTAAAGCAAAGCCCGAGGCTAAATTCAACAGAGAAGTGAGTGGAAGGAGCAGGTGAGCTCACCTAGATTACAGGTTTAGCAAGTTTATTGGAGAATTTAAAGGGAAAAAAAAATAGAAGGAAAAACACTTGGGATTCAGCAAAAGTCAAAATGAGTTAGGGCCAAATCTGTTGTGAAGGGATGTGTATTTTTAAAGGAAATGTAATCCATGTTTCTGACTCACTTACAATGACCTTATCAAAATGTCATGTAATGAAAGTTATTCAGGGTCCAATAATCCTTTTGAGTATCTAAATAGCATTTCAAAACATTTTTTCTAGTTTGCTTATAAATGAACTCAAATTCCAAAAATTCCACCAAGGTCAGTAAAATTCTCAAGAGTCATCATATTGAAACAGAATTTAAATGCTGCAATTTTTTCTTTCTATCCTGAGTCATTAAAATGGTTACGGGATGTTTAATTCAGTTGGAGACTTTGGATTGCATAATTACAGACAATCAAACAAAAATCAAGAAAAAGCTCCTAGGAATAGATTTTTTAAGTGATTTTGCACATTTATTATTCATTGTAAAAAGTTACCAAAAATGTCTCCTAACTTTCTTTCTCTACAACATAATAGTAGTTTCCTAATGTTTCCCTGGGAATTAGAAGGAGTTTGGCATAAGATACTCTAATGTTGTACTGGAGTCCTAAAACTCACACATTTTCATGTTCTATATCATTTATATTAGTCTGCTGAGATACACAGAAGGTCAGAGATGGAGGTTATTGTGATAATTTAGTCCAAACCCTGAGTGTTGAAATGGGAAATTGCAATTTTCTGCCCAAGGGGACATTAATATTTGGTGGCAGAACTAGTCTATACTGACTCAAAGATTCCCCAAATACTTCCTAAACTGAATGCATAAACTCTGTAACATTCCCATTTCTTTTTTTTTTTTTTTTTTTTGGTGAGATGGAATCTTGCTCTGTCACCTAGGCTGGGGTGCGGTGGTTGCAGTGGCACAATCTCTGCCCACTGCAACCTCTTCCTCCCAGGTTCAAGTGATTCTCTTACCTCATATTCCCGAGTAGCTGGGATTCCAGGTGTCTGCCACCACACCTGGTTTATTTTTGCATTTTTAGTAGAGATAGGGTTTCACACTGTTGGTCAGGCTGGTCTCAAACTCCTGACCTCAGATGATCCACCCACCTCGGACTCCCAAAGTGCTGGGATTACAGGCATGAGCCACCATGCCTGGCCTCATTTCTCTTTTTGAGGATTGTAAAAATCTGCTGACAGCATGGCTAATAATCTAGGGTGATTGTCTAGCCCCTGACATGACTATGTCTTGCTTAGACTACTGTAATTTTCTTACAATGGCTTCTTTGTTTCACTCCTGCTTCTCTGCAGTTTGTTGTCAACTCAGCAGCAAGAGTGACCCTATAGATCTTTGTAATCCCCTTGTTTAAAACCGCTCATCAGCCATCAACTGGTTTTCCAACACATTTTGACTAAAGTCCTCATTCTGACCTGCAATACCTTATAATGATCTAGATCTTGGTACTTTAACTAACTGATATCCTATCACTTTATCACATGCTTACAGTGCTCTCATCATACTGCTCCTCTTCATGTTCCCAGAGTAACCAATCACACTGAAAGGCTTTGAACTTGTGCTCCTTTTGCAGGAAATAATATTCCCTCAGATATTCACATGACCCACTCATTCGTACCTCTGCTCAATGTCACCTCCCCAGAGAGATGTTTCCTCTTTTTCCTACCTAAAAAACGTTACCTTACTCTCTCTGCCTTTGTTTTATTTCTCTTTCTGGAACTCAACACTTTCTGATAGCATATCTACATCTTTTTTACTTTTGGTGTATTATCTATCTTAGTTATTAAAATATAAATATCATGAAGAAAGAGACATTTTCCCCTAGTACATTGAACAGATTTCTGGGAAAGACTGATGCTCTGATGGTATATGGTTCCAATCTCAACAACTCCATTATCATATTTCTTGAGTTAGCTTTATACGTTTATTAACTTTAAAATTCTGTTACACAAAATATCTTGTGGCAATGTCTTTATTGGTCATTATCAAAAAGACTACAGTTGCTCCTCAGATCACTAGCAATTGGGGGTAGTGCCGTTAACCTTGAAAAGCAGAGGATTTCTAGGCTCTAAGTGCATAATTGTAATGATTTTTGGTTAGTTAACCAAGAAGACACAAACAATCAAACTGCAAAACAGTAAGACAAGGTGTTTATCAGGGTCTTAGGAATTGCAATTTGGGAGACGCAGTTCAGCTAGATGCCAAATCAAGTTTTGAAGAGAGAAAGGTGAATTGGGATTTTTTTAAAGGATGCCAATAATAATAACACAAGTTGTTTTGAAAGAAATGTCATCGGTGGAGGTGGCTGGCTTAGTATATAAGTCCGTAGTTCATTGGTTGTCACTTTTCAGGAGTTGCACTGCTGGTAAAATTTGCTGTTTTCCAGAATGTTGTGGTCATGGCCATTTGGCACAGTTCAGAGGTTCAAGTCAAGTCATTCATTTGCAAGTCCATAGGTCATGCAAGTAGTCCTTCTCAGAATGGTTATCTGAAAGCCTTTTAGAGCCCTGAACCAGAGTGATGCCATCTGGTATATCACATTTCACAGGTATCACAAAAGATTAAGAAAGAAATATGGGAGTAATCATGGAGATGTCATGCCATCAAAAGAAGACTCTCATGCAATAATACATTTCTATTATTTATTTTTCTTCAGTTAACTGTCTAATAACATGTTGGATTGAAAACAAGGGCTTAATCTGGTTATAAATCTACTCCTATTAAGGCAAAAGGGCAGGGTACATTCAAAGATGAATAAGAATAGTTGCTGGTTTTGTTGAAATGTTAGTGACATAATAATTATGCTTGAAAAAGATATACCTTGTCTGTTAAAGTCTAATAACTTTATTAATAAGCAATAGAAAATCATGGGATATACTTCAAATGCTTAGCAGAAATACATATCCACAAAAAATACTTGCCATTGCCATTGCATTGTCTTAAGATTTTTACAGTCCCCTTCATTCTTCATCACTTATGTATCAATCATCTTTACTGTTTAGTTCAAAAATGATGATAGAAAAGACAACTACTAAAGTAGTAAGAAGCTAATTCTAAGTTGACTCTAGCATCAGAACGGTTATTTGTGGGATTGGAAAAGGCCGTAGGTGATACCCATACCATGTAAACATACATAATAGTGAAAAGGGGCATTCGATAGTAATTAGTTCATTATCCATCCACATTCAAAAGTTGTGAGGTCACACTCTTTACAAGACCTAACTCCTCAGTAGCAACAAAGGTGTTGGAATTGATCTTTACACTGATCATATTGGAAGTCTAAATTTTCCATCCTTCCTTTAAGCTGTAACACATGGGGAGAAAAAACCACAAGGATGTGGCTTAACCAGTTTCAATAACATTTACCTATGGGATATTAGCATACAAAATCACCAACAAAGAGCAGCTGGATATCAGCCAGCTACCAGTTTGGAAGCAATGCCGAGAGCCATTCGCTTTTGTGAGTCTGGACATGTGGAATTGATGGATGATGGCAGTACACTTGCACAGCTGGGCATACAGGAAGCTAAAACAAGGCTTACCAAAGAACAGAAGATCTGCCTTAAGAATACCCAGAAGCACAACTTGCAACCAAACTCTGGATTTCTGGAAAACATAAAGAGCAAAACAAATTAATATTTGAAAGAATAATCACAAACAAGTCTGGGTGATCCAAGTTACACACAACTAAGTATCAAACACAGGACATTATCAACTTAGAAAAGAACAGTAATGTAAAAAGCCATAAAAAAGGATGAGTTTGTGTCCTTTGTAGGGACATGGATGCAGCTGGAAACCATCATTCTCAGCAAACTATCACAAGAACAGAAAACCAAACACCGCATGTTCTCACTCATAGGTGGGAACTGAACAATGAGATCACTTGGACTTAGGAAGGGGAACATCACACACCGGGGCCTATCATGGGGAGCGGGGAGGGGGGAGGGATGGCATTGGGAGTTATACCTGATGTAAATGACGAGTTGATGGGTGCTGACGAGTTGATGGGTGCAGCACAGCAACATGACACAAGTATACACATGTAACAAACCTGCACATTATGCACATGTACCCTAGAACTTAAAGTATAATAATAATAAAAAATAAATTTTTTTAAAAAAAGGAAAGAAAAGAACAGTAATGTACCATCCATGCCTAACTGAAGCAACCTCACAATAAGTCACTAAAGACTCCTCGCATAGGTTGGTAAATTAATCAAAACCTTCCAGTTCTCCCCAGGTGCAGCCAAGGCTGATTATTAGAAATGGAACAGTAAAGTTAACAGTATGACTGAGGGAAAATATATTATAATAGCAAAAATTATTTGTTTTGTTTGCATTTTTAAAAATATCAGCTTTTATATGTTTAACATCTAGATTGGCCTCAACAGGCTAAACTTATCATGAAAATGTTGAATTATGTATTTCCAACCTAAGTGCTATTCTCTGAACTAAGGCAAACAGCTGTTGAAGGTATGAATCATGTTTGGAAGTTATATTCTTAATAACAATATTTTTAAAGTGAATTTTTTTCTGGACCATTTTGAGAGAAATGCATAAGAAGTTTACATGGTGTTGTAAAATAATAAACTATATGGAAGCCACTGAAAATTACTTTGGAAACTGTAGGTATAAGGGATCAAAACTAACAATTTAAGCATGTATAAATCGGTCTGCACTGAACAAAACTAGAAATAGTTGGCACACTCAAATGAGGTAATTGAGAAATTTTGATGAATGAGGCTATATAGAACATTGTAGATAGGCTTAAGAGAAACCAGTAAGAAGGGAAAACGATAAGAAATCGGGTTTACAATGATAGAAGCACTTAGCATACTTGGCTTGAAGGAAAAAAGAGAAAAACAATTACTGGATTCCAGCAAAAGTATCTGTTTGAAGAGAGCTCCCAAAACCCAACCAACCAGAGCTGTGACATTAGGTACAGAGATACAAACACTATGCAGCAACTGACAGAGAGCGGATGATGGGAATAAATACAAGAACATCATTCTCCTCCCATCCTCTAATATCCTGCCAGTACTTCTCACTGGCAAGACAGTACATTGATGCCAGACTCATAGGATCACCTCCCTTTCCCAGGGCAGACAG
Source organism: Chlorocebus sabaeus (assembly GCF_047675955.1). Lineage (NCBI taxonomy): Eukaryota > Metazoa > Chordata > Mammalia > Primates > Cercopithecidae > Chlorocebus > Chlorocebus sabaeus. The sequence goes on along the minus strand of NC_132916.1, from coordinate 65,036,815 downwards.
ATGAATGGAAAAGAACAAAGAAGGAATTTGTAAGCACCAACAGAAGGCACATAGCAAACAGTTGATTCCAGGTTAGGACCATTAGCTACTAAAAATACAGAAATAGTTCATAGCAAAACATTCTAGGTTTTTAATGTAATCTTAACTAATTTTAGAGTTGCATGAGTATTTAATAAAATAATATATGTAAAATACTCAGTCCAGGGAAGACTGGTTCCTTCTTCTTCTTTAGTAAACTATTGGTGTCACTGCAATTGTCAGTGTCATCTTGATTTGTCCTATGTGGAGTGTTTGATATTTTATCAGCTTCACCAGTGAAGGAATATAAAGCTGTGTGTGTTTATTGTACTGTGTGCACAAGGAAGAAACAGAGGAAATAATTGCAGAATAATGACTTAAGAAAGGCATTTGAAGTATTTAAACATAAGATATGAAAAATATTGATTAGAGCCAAACATTGTAAAGTGTACCTTAGATCCAGTGTGGTAGGAGACTTTAGCAAAATATTCTTCGTGCAAACTTTTTCTCATAACATCTCCCAAGTAACCGAACCTGGAAAGAGACAGCCTTGCAAGAAAGGAAACTGTTAGATAATAATTATTCTCTAGTCAAATACCACAGGAAAAAAAACTCTAGTCCCAATGACAATGCTACAAGCAAAGGCTAAATGGAGAGCCTAGACTCTAACCCTAGCCATATTGTAACAAGGCATCTTAATGCTCACGTTGGGGTTCTATCAGAGAAGGACAAAAGAGACAACAGCATGGTTCAGGGCTAAATTGTGCCCCCTAACATTTATATGTTGAAGTTTCAATACTAAGTACCTCAAAATATGATTATATTTGGAAACAAGATATTTAAAGAGTAATTAAGCTAAGTGGGGCCAATAGGATGGTCCCTAACCCTATATGACTTGTGTCCTTATTAGAAGAGAAGAATGAGACACACAAAGAGATACCAGACATGGGGGTGTACAGAATGAAAACCACATGAAGACATAGAAGGGAAAGACTAAAAGAAAGCCATCCACAAGTCAAGGAGAGGAGCTTCAGAAGAAACAGTTCTGTAGACTTGATCATGGACCTCTGGCCTCCAGAACCATAAGAAAATTAATCCACCTCATCTGTAGTACTTTGTTATCACAGCACTAGAAAATTAATACAAAGACTTATCTTTGCTAAGCAGTAATGTTACCCTCTTTCCCATGGTGACAGTGGAAAGCACGTAAGAAGTTCCCAACTTAAGGTAATTGGGAACCCTCCCTTTCCTCACCGGGGTGATGTCAAGATGGCCTAGTGGAGAGTCAGGAATTTTACTACTAACCAGCAGTAAGTGACCCTCCAAAACATACAGGCCACAGAGGGAGTGGTAATGAGGTACGTCTCTCTCTCCGCTTCTCTCTTTACCAGCCAGGATCGTATCAATTGAGCACACAAGGAGGTGAAACTCTATCCTCCCCCATCCAGCAATAATTAGAAGCCCTTCACTCACAGGTGTCAATGGAAGCTATATGGGGAATTTGGGCTTCCATACCAACCTGACAATAACATAGGAGAACCATGCCTCTTCTCCACCCAGAGCAAAGTTTGATGTGACCAGTGAAAACAGAAAATTTAAATAGAATAAATTATCCCAAATGGTTAAGTCTATATATATATATTTTTTTTTTTTTTTTTTTTTTTTTTTTTTTTTGAGACGGAGTCTTGCTCTGTCGCCCGGGCTGGAGTGCAGTGACCGGATCTCGGCTCACTGCAAGCTCCGCCTCCCGGGTTCACGCCATTCTCCTGCCTCAGCCTCCCGAGTAGCTGGGACTACAGGCGCCCGCCACCTCGCCCGGCTAGTTTTTTGTATTTTTTAGTAGAGACGGGGTTTCACCGTGTTAGCCAGGATGGTCTCGATCTCCTGACCTCGTGATCCACCCGTCTCGGCCTCCCAAAGTGCTGCAGTCATTGTATCAAGAAACAGGAAAATCTTCACTGGAATGTTAAGTTGCAATCAATAATTGTCAACACCAAGATTATAAAGATTTTAACATTATCTGACAAGGATTTTAAAGCAGTCATCACATAAATCATTCAACAAGCAACAAGCAATTATCAATCTTAAACAGACTTGACAAAAAAAATCAACAAATAAAGAGAAGATGCAGCAAATAAATAGAAGATGTAAAGAATAACCAAATGGAAAATAAATTAAAAATACAGCAACTGAAATGAAAAGCTAAGTAGATGAGTTCAATAGAAGAATGGAGGGGACAGAATTAAAAATAAACCGAAAGATGTAGAGGAACACCCAGTCTGAACAAAAGAGAGAAAATGGGCTTTAAAAAAGTCCTTAAGGATGAGTGGGATTATAACAAAATATCTAAATATTTTACCATTGGAGTACCAGAAAGAAAGGAGAAAAAGGGTGAGGATAAAAAAGTATTTGAAGAAATAATAGCTAAATTGCTCCCAACTTTGGCAAAGAACATACAGATACTGATTTTAAAAACTGAGAACCCCAAGTAAGATATATCCAGAAATACATGCTAAAACTCAGCATAATCTAATGTGTAAAAATAAAAGAGAATAAAAACTCTGGAAGTAGTGAAAGAGATGCAGAAAATTTCACAACAGGAATAACGGAGATTAGGAAGAGTAACACAGCATGTTTCACATGCTGAAAGAAAAGGAATGTTGATTCCAAGTTCTATATCCACCTAACATATCATTCGAGAATAAAGGGAAGATACAAAAATTCTCAGAAGTAAGAAGACTAAGGGAATTTAATACCAGTAGACTCATCCTATACAAGTGGCTAGAGGAAGTTTTCGAAACAGAAATAAATGATCAAATTAGTATTCTGGAAACATCAGGAAGAAAGAACAATCAATTGAATATAAAGATGGGAAAATATAATACATTTCAATTCTTTTAAGTTTTCAGTTTATACGCAGTGATTAAAACAAAAAATATAACTTTCTCATGTGAGATAAATATCATGTGAGATAATAATTACAACACTACATCATGTAGGAGAAAATATGTAAGACAGTTATGTTAGAGAAGGGCAAATGGAATATACTAAATTAAACTTTCTATACTTCACTTGAACTGATTAAATGTCAACACTGTGATAAATTTTGTATATTAATATAACACTAAGAGGAACCCCTTTAAAAAAACATAAAAAGATAGAAGAAAAAATATCGTACAGGTAAATTAAAATGGGACTCTAAAGAAAAATAAATTAACCCAAAGAAAGGCAGAAAAAAACACAGAAAAATGAAAAACAAAGAATAAGCAGAAAATTAAAATTAATAAAATGGCAGTCTTACACCCTAACATATCGATAATTACATTAATTATAAATAGCCTAAATAAACCATTAAGACAGTTATTGGCAGAGTGGGAAAAAAAGTAACGCAAACATATGCTTTCAAAGAGGAGCTTACTTCAAATATAACAATATATAATAGCTAAGTTGAAGGTAAAAGGATGGAAAAAGATAGGCCATGCCAACATTAATCAAAAGAAAGCAAGAGTGGCTACATTAATAACAGATAAAATTGACATTAGAGTAAAAAAATTACCAGCGATAGGCTGGCTGTGACTGCTCACACCACAGTGGTATGGGTAGGCCGAGGTGGGAGGATCACTTGAGTGCTGCAGTTCAAGATGAGCCAATGCAATATAGTGAGACTCCATCTCTTCTAAAAAAGTTTTAAAATGTAGGAGGGTGTAGCAGCACATACCTGAAGTCCTAACGACTTGGAATGCTGAAGTCTTGAGGTGGGAGAATAGCTTCAGTCCAGGAATTTGAGGTTAGAATGAGCTGTTTTTGTGCCACTGCACTTCAGCCTGCATGACAGAGTGAGACCCTATATCTAAAACAAATCTAAAACAAACAAGTAAAAAAAAAAAAAAAAAAAAAAACTTACAGGTCTAAGCACCGAAACAGAAATAAGACATATATGAAGCAAACACTCATAGAACTTAAAGGAGACATGCTGCTTTTAAGAGCTGTAACGCTCACCATGAGGGTCGATGGCTTCATTCTTGAAGTCAGCCAGACCAAGAACCATACATACATGCATATGTATGATTGTAAACTTAACACCTCTCTCTCAACAGTCAATAAAACAATTCAACAGAAAATCAACTAATATACAAGTACAATAGAATACCATGAGTAAACACAATCTAATAGACATTCATAGTATACTCTACCCACCCTAGCAGAAAACAATTTTTTTTGAGTGCCTGTGAAATATATACCAAGATAAACCATATGCTGGGCCAAAAGAAAAACTTCAACACATTTTTTTAAATGAATCATTTAGCATATATTATGTGACCACAGTGTAACCAAACTAGAAATCAATAACAATAAGACAACAGGAAAATCTCTGAACATTAGTAACTAAATAATGCACCTTTAAATAAGCCAGGAGTCAAAAAGGAAGTCTCAAGTGAAATGGGAAAATACATTGAACCAAATGAGAATGAAAACACCACATATGATAATGTGTTCGATGCAGCTAAAGCAGGCAAAGAGAATAATTTACAGTACTAAGTTTTTATACTAGCGAGCAAAGATGAAATGTCTCAAGTCAATAAGATAGGATCCAATCTCAGAACCTAGTTGATGAGGAGTAGTATAAACCCAAAGCAAGCAGAAGGAAGGAAATAAGAAAGATAAAAGCAGAAATAATTGAATTAAAAAGAAGAAAACAATACAGAAAATCAATAAAACAAAAAGATGTCTCTTTGAAAAGGTCAATACAATTGATCAACCTCTAGAAAGACTGACAAAGAAAAAAATTAGCATCAGGAAACAAACAGGATATATCTATAGACTAGGTAGACATCAAAAGTAAAGTAAAAAAAGAATAACTACTAGTAACAATGTTGCAAACAATGTCTTAGTCCTCTCTGTGTTGGAATAACAGAATATCACAGCCTGGGAAATAATTAATGAACATAAATGTATTGGACCTTCTTGCTGTATTTTCTTTATATGGCAGGAGGAGAGAGGGCAAGAGAAAGCAAGAAAGCACTGAAGTTACCTTTTTATAATGGCAACAATCCAAACCAGGAAGATGAAACACTCAGCTTAATCACTTCTTGGAGGTCTCACCCCTTAATACTATTTCAGTAACAATTATATTTCTTTCTTTCTTTCTTTTATTTTTAGACAGGTTCTCCCTCTGTCACCCAGGCTGGAACACAGTGGCACAATCTCAGCTCACTTCAACCTTGACTGCTCAGGCTCAAGTAATTCTCCTGCATCAGCCTCCTAAATATCTGGGACTACAGGCATGTGCTATAACATCTAGCTAATTTCATTGTTTTCTTTTCTTTTTTCTTTTCCTTTTTTTTTTTTTTTTTTTTTTTGAGACAGGGTCTCACTCTGTCACCCAAAATGGAGTGCAGCGGTATTGTGTCTGGAATTCTTGGGTTCTTGGTCTGGCTGACTTAAAGAATGAAGCCATGGACCCTCATGGTGAGTGTTACAGCTCTTAAAAGCAGCACGTCTAGAGTTGTTCCTTCCTTCCAGTGGGATCGTGGTCTCACTGGCTTCAGGAGTGAAGCTGCAGACCTTCACAGTGAGTGTTACAGCTCTTAAAGGTGGCACAGATCCAAAGAGTGAGCAGCAGCAAGATTTATTGCAAAGAACAAAAGAACAAACCTTCCACAATGTCGAAGAGGATCCCAGAGGGTTGCCACTGCTTGCTAGGGTGGCCTGCTTTTAATCCCTTGTCTGGCCCCACTGACATTCTACTGATTGGTCCATTTAACAGAGAGCTGATTGGCCCATTTTGCAGAGAACTGATTGGTCCGTTTTGACAGAGCACTGATTGGTGCATTTACAATCCTTTAGCTAGACACAAAAGTTCTCCAAGTCCCCTACCTGATTAGCTAGACACAGAGCGCTGATTGGTGCATTTACAAATCTTTAACTAGACACAGAGTGCTGATTGGTGCATTTACAAACCTTTAGCTAGACAGAAAAGTTCTCCAGGTCCCCACCAGACCCAGAAGCCCAGCCAGCTTCACCTCTCAATCCCATCTCTAAACAGGACACCCCAACTGCTGTAGGGAATTTGGCTGATGACCACTCTAGCTACTTCCTGCTGGACAGGTGTGAAGAAGGAGCCCTGTAGTTGTAGTGTCTTCCAGAGAGGAAATTTTTAGGCCAGTGGAAGGGCCAACATGTCAGTCCAGGGGTCCTCGGTAGAAGTTGTCAGTTGAGGGTGGAGCAAGATGGCCGAATAGGAACAGCGCCAGTCTCCAACTCCCAGCGCGAGCGACACAGAAGACCGGTGATTTCTGCATTTTCAACTGAGGTACTGGGTTCATCTCACTAGGGAGTGCCGGACAATTGGTGCTGGTCGGCTGCTGCAGCCCGACAAGCGAGAGCTGAAGCAGGGCGAGGCATCGCCTCACCTGGGAAGCGCAAGTAGGAAGGGAATCCCTTTTCCTAGTCAGGGGAACTGAGACACACAACACCCAGAAGATCGGGTAACTCCCACCCCAATACTGCGTTTTAAGGAAACAGGCACAACAGGAGATTGTATCCCACACCTGGCCAGGAGGGTCCCACGCCCACGGAGCCTCCCTCATTGCTAGCACAGCAGTCTGTGATCTACCGGCAAGGCAGCAGCGAGGCTGGAGGAGGGGCGCCCGCCATTGCTGAGGCTTAAGTAGGTAAACAAAGCCACTGGGAAGCTCGAACTTGGTGGAGCTCACAGCAGCTCAAGGAAAACTGCCTGTCTCTGTAGACTATACCTCTGGGGACAGGGCACAGGAAACAATAAGAAACGCAGCAGAAACCTCTGCAGATGCAAACGACTCTGTCTGACAGCTTTGAAGAGACCAGTGGATCTCCCAACACGGAGGTTGAGATCTGAGAAGGGACAGACTGCCTGCTCAAGTGGGTCCCTGACCCCTGAGTAGCCTAACTGGGAGTCATCTCCCACTAGGGGCAGTCTGACACCCCACACCTCACAGGGTGGAGTACTCCCCTTGAGAGGAAGCTTCCAAAGAAAGAATCAGACAGGTACACTCACTGTTCAGGAATATTCTATCTTCTGCAGCCTCTGCTGCTGATACCCAGGCAAACAGGGTCTGGAGTGGACCTCAAGCAATCTCCAACAGACCTACAGCTGAGGGTCCTGACTGTTAGAAGGAAAACTATCAAACAGGAAGGACACCTACACCAAAACACCATCAGTACGTCACCATCATCAAAGACCAGAGGCAGATAAAACCACAAAGATGGGGAAAAAGCAGGGCAGAAAAGCTGGAAATTCAAAAAATAAGAGCGCATCTCCCCCGGCAAAGGAGTGCAGCTCATCGCCAGCAACGGATCAAAGCTTGACGGAGAATGACTTTGACGAGATGAGAGAAGAAGGCTTCAGTCCATCAAACTTCTCAGAGCTAAAGGAGGAATTACGTACCCAGTGCAAAGAAACTAAAAATCTTGAAAAAAAAGTGGAAGAATTGATGGCTAGAGTAATTAATGCAGAGAAGGTCATAAACCAAAAGAAAGAGATGAAAACCATGACACGAGAAATACGTGACAAATGCACAAGCTTCAGTAACCGACTCAATCAACTGGAAGAAAGAGTATCAGCGATTGAGGATCAAATGAATGAAATGAAGTGACAAGAGAAACCAAAAGGAAAAAGAAGAAAAAGAAATGAACAAAGCCTGCAAGAAGTATGGGATTATGTAAAAAGACCAAATCTACCTCTGATTGGGGTGCCTGAAAGTGAGGGGGAAAATGGAACCAAGTTGGAAAACACTCTTCAGGATATCATCCAGGAGAACTTCCCCAACCTAGAAGGGCAGGCCAACATTCAAATCCAGGAAATACAGAGAACGCCACAAAGATACTCCTCGAGAAGACCAACTCCAAGACACATAATTGCCAGATTCACCAAAGTTGAAATGAAGGAAAAAATCTTAAGGGCAGCCAGAGAGAAAGGTCGGGTTACCCACAAAGGGAAGCCCATCAGACTAACAGCAGATCTCTCGGCAGAAACTCTACAAGCCAGAAGAGAGTGGGGGCCAATATTCAACATTCTTAAAGAAGAGAATTTTAAACCCAGAATTTCATATCCACCAAACTAAGTTTCATAAGTAAAGGAGAAATAAAATCCTTTACAGATAAGCAAATGCTTAGAGATTTTGTCACCACCAGGTCTGCCTTACAAGAGACACTGAAGGAAGCACTAAACATGGAAAGGAACAAATGGTACCAGCCATTGCAAAAACATGCCAAAATGTAAAGACCATCAAGGCTAGGAAGAAACTGCATCAACTAACGAGCAAAATAACCAGTTAATATCATAATGGCAGGATCAAGTTCACACATAACAATATTAACCTTAAATGTAAATGGACCAAATGCTCCAATTAAAAGACACAGAGTGGCAAACTGGATAAAGAGTCAAGACCCATCAGTGTGCTGTATTCAGGAGACCCATCTCACATGCAGAGACATACATAGGCTCAAAAAAAAGGGATGGAGGAAGATTTACCAAGCAAATGGAGAACAAAAAAAAAGCAGGGGTTGCAATACTAGTCTCTGATAAAACAGACTTTAAACCATCAAAGATCAAAAGAGACAAAGAAGGCCATTACATAATGGTAAAGGGATCAATTCAACAGGAAGAGCTAACTATCCTAAATATATATGCACCCAATACAGGAGCACCCAGATTCATAAAGCAAGTCCTTAGAGACTTACAAAGAGACTTAGACTCCCATACAATAATCATGGGAGACTTCAACACTCCACTGTCAACATTAGACAGATCAACGAGACAGAAAGTTAACAAGGATATCCAGGAATTGAACTCATCTCTGCAGCAAGCAGACCTAATAGACATCTATAGAACTCTCCACCCCAAATCAACAGAATATACATTCTTCTCAGCACCACATCGCACTTACTCCAAAATTGACCACATTATTGGAAGTAAAGCACTCCTCAGCAAATGCACAAGAACAGAAATTATAACAAACTGTCTCTCAGACCACAGTGCAATCAAACTAGAACTCAGGACTAAGAAACTCAATCAAAACCACTCAACTACATGGAAACTGAACAACCTGCTCCTGAATGACTACTGGGTACATAACGAAATGAAGGCAGAAATAAAGATGTTCTTTGAAACCAATGAGAACAAAGACACAACATACCAGAATCTCTGGGACACATTTAAAGCAGTGTGTAGAGGGAAATTTATAGCACTAAATGCCCACAAGAGAAAGCAGGAAAGATCTAAAATTGACACTCTAACATCGCAATTAAAAGAACTAGAGAAGCAAGAGCAAACACATTCGAAAGCTAGCAGAAGGCAAGAAATAACTAAGATCAGAGCAGAACTGAAGGAGATAGAAACACAAAAAAACCTCCAAAAAATCAATGAATCCAGGAGTTGGTTTTTTGAAAAGATCAACAAAATTGACAGACCGCTAGCAAGACTAACAAAGAAGAAAAGAGAGAAGAATCAAATTGATGCAATAAAAAATGATAAAGGGGATATCACCACCTACCCCACAGAAATACAAGCTACCATCAGAGAATACTATAAACACCTCTATGCAAATAAACTGGAAAATCTAGAAGAAATGGATAATTTCCTGGACACTTACACTCTTCCAAGACTAAACTAGGAAGAAGTTGAATCCCTGAATAGACCAATAGCAGGCTCTGAAATTGAGGCAATAATTAATAGCCTCCCAACCAAAAAAAGTCCAGGACCAGATGGATTCACAGCTGAATTCTACCAGAGGTACAAGGAGGAGCTGGTACCATTACTTCTGAAACTATTCCAAACAATAGAAAAAGAGGGAATCCTCCCTAACTCATTTTATGAGGCCAACATCATCCTGATACCAAAGCCTGGCAGATACACAACAAAAAAAGAGAATTTCAGACCAATATCCCTGATGAACATCAATGCAAAAATCCTCAATAAAATACTGGCAAACCGGATTCAGCAACACATCAAAAAGCTTATCCACCATGATCAAGTGGGCTTCATCCCTGGGATGCAAGGCTGGTTCAACATTCACAAATCAATAAACAATCCAGCATATAAACAGAACCAAAGACAAGAACCACATGATTATCTCAATAGATGCAGAAAAGACTTTTGACAAAATTCAACAGCCCTTCATGCTAAAAACGCTCAATAAATTCGGTATTGAAGGAACGTACCTCAAAATAATAAGAGCTATTTATGACAAACCCGCAGCCAATATCATACTGAATGGGCAAAAACTGGAAAAATTCCCTTTGAAAACTGGCACAAGACAGGGATGCCCTCTCTCACCACTCCTATTCAACATAGTGTTGGAAGTTCTGGCTAGGGCAATCAGGCAAGAGAAAGAAATCAAGGGGATTCAGTTAGGAAAAGAAGAAGTCAAATTGTCCCTCTTTGCAGATGACATGATTGTGTATTTAGAAAACCCCACTGTCTCAGCCCAAAATCTCCTTAAGCTGGTAAGCAACTTCAGCAAAGTCTCAGGATACAAAATTAATGTGCAAAAATCACAAGCATTCTTATACACCAGTAACAGACAAACAGAGAGCCAAATCAGGAATGAACTTCCATTCACAATTGCTTCAAAGAGAATAAAATACCTAGGAATCCAACTTACAAGGGATGTAAAGGACCTCTTCAAGGAGAACTACAAACCACTGCTCAGTTAAATAAAAGAGGACACAAACAAATGGAAGAACATACCATGCTCATGGATAGGAAGAATCAATATCGTGAAAATGGCCATACTGCCCAAGGTAATTTATAGATTCAATGCCATCCCCATCAAGCTACCAATGAGTTTCTTCACAGAATTGGAAAAAAACTGCTTTAGAGTTCATATGGAACCAAAAGAGACCCCGCATCTCCAAGACAATCCTAAGTCAAAAGAACAAAGCTGGAGGCATCACGCTACCTGACTTCAAACTATACTACAAGGCTACAGTAACCAAAACAGCATGGTACTGGTACCAAAACAGAGATATAGACCAATGGAACAGAATAGAGTCCTCAGAAATAATACCACACATCTACAGCCATCTGATCTTTGACAAACTTGAGAGAAACAAGAAATGGGGAAAGGATTCCCTATTTAATAAATGGTGCTGGGAAAATTGGCTAGCCATAAGTAGAAAGCTGAAACTGGATCCTTTCCTTACTCCTTATATGAAAATTAATTCAAGATGGAGTAAAGACTTAAATGTTAGACCTAATACCATAAAAATCCTAGAGGAAAACCTAGGTAGTACCATTCAGGACATAGGCATGGGCAAAGACTTCATGTCTAAAACACCAAAAGCAACGGCAGCAAAAGCCAAAATTGACAAATGGGATCTCATTAAACTAAAGAGCTTCTGCACAGCAAAAGAAACTACCATCAGAGTGAACAGGCAACCTACAGAATGGGAGAAAATTTTTGCAATCTACTCTTCTGACAAAGGGCTAATATCCAGAACCTACAAAGAACTCAAACAAATTTACAAGAAAAAAACAAATAACCCCATTAAAAAGTGGGCAAAGGATATGAACAGACATTTCTCAAAAGAAGATATTCATACAGCCAACAGACACATGAAAAAATCCTTGTCATCACTGGCCATCAGAGAAATGCAAATCAAAACCACAATGAGATACCATCTCACACCAGTTAGAATGGCAATCATCAAAAAGTCAGGAAACAACAGGTGCTGGAGAGGATGTGGAGAAATAGGAACACTTTTACACTGTTGGTGGGATTGTAAACTAGTTCAACCATTATGGAAAACAGTATGGAGATTCCTCAAGGATCTAGAACTAGATGTACCATATGACCCAGCCATCCCATTACTGGGTATATACCCAAAGGATTATAAATCATGCTACTATAAAGACACATGCACACGTATGTTTATTGCAGTACTATTCACAATAGCAAAGACTTGGAATCAACCCAAATGTCCATCAGTGACAGACTGGATTAAGGAAATGTGGCACATATACACCATGGAATACTATGCAGTCATAAAAAAGGATGAGTTCATGTCCTTTGTAGGGACATGAATGTAGCTGGAAGCCATCACTCTCAGCAAACTATCACAAGAACAGAAAGCCAAATACCGCATGTTCTGACTCATAGGTGGGAACTGAACAATGAGATCACTTGGACTCGGGAAGGGGAACATCACTCACCGGGGCCTATCATGGGGAGGGGGGAGGGGGGAGGGACTGCACTGGGAGTTATACCTGATGTAAATGACGAGTTGATGGGTGCTGACTAGTTGATGGGTGCAGCACAGTAACATGGCACAAGTATACATATGTAACAAACCTGCACGTTATGCACATGTACCCTAGAACTTAAAGTATAATAAAAAAAAAAAAAAAAAAAAAAAAAAAAAAAAGAGGTTGTCAGTTGAACTCATTTGGAGTTCCATTTGTAAGACCATCTGTAGCTTGATGGCCTGGATTCTAGAGGAAACAAATTTGACAAGCAGGTTAAAAATACAGGGTCCAAAGGCAATTAACAGCAAGAGGGCTGCCACGGTACCTAGAAAGGGGAGTAGCCATGTTGCCCAACTCCAGAGGTGGATATAATAGTTTGAAAGGCGTTGTCTGATTTCAGAAGCCTTTTCCTGTAAGCGCCAGGCAGCATCTCATACTGTCACTGACTGGTTAGTGTAAAAACAACACTCTTCCCCTAAGAAGATCGAGAGTCCTCCTTTCTCAGCAGTGAGGAGGTCTAGGCCTCGGTGGTTTTGGAGAGTCACTGCTGCTAAAGAGTCTATTTGGGATTGTAGAGTAAGGATAGATTTCATTATTTCTTGCAAACTGTCTGAGAAATCCTTTGAGAGTGTGTGGTAGTAGAATAATGCATGTTACACTGTTAATGTTTTTAGCAAACTTTACTTTTGTTGGAAACCTTGTAAGTTTGGGATTTTAATTATTCTTTGCTACTAATAAGACCTCATTTAGTCCATATTAACTTAGAATTCGTATAGATGGTTCCTTTCTGATTTTGTAAGTACTTTAAGGTTTGGCTGAGTGCAAACAGCTCGCACATTTGAGCAGAACATTTATTAGGCAATTTTCCTAACTCTGCTTTTGTAAGAGTTTTTTGTTTTGTTTTGTTTTGTTTTGTTTTTAATTATTTACTGAATACCCACTGTGTCTTTTTTCCTTAATCGCCCAGGAGGAACCATCTATCATCCTGTCCTGAAGGGAGTTCCTCCTAGATCTGGTCAGACCTTTTTATGGTAATTAATTAAGATTTAGATTCCCTGTTAGGAAACCTGCTAGGTTAAGGGTTTTTGATAGGAAGGCTATGGGTTGTCAGTGGTCTCAGTGCTTTCAGGCTACACCCTTGTTTACACTGACAACAAGGTAGTTTTGGAGTGTTATAGGGTTACAGAGAAGACCTTCAATTATCAATTGTAGGTTTTAAATTTACCCTGGCTTTTAAAGGAATAAGGTACACTGTTTTTCTTTACTACTTCCATCTCTCTCTTTGACTTCTCCTTTGTCTCTCTCTTTCTTTCTGACTCCCTCTTTGTCTGCCTCTTCCTTTCTTTCTCCTTCTTTCTTTGACTTTTTATCTCTCTGTTTCTGTCTCTCTGTCTCTTCCTCTCTGTCTCATTCTTTTTGTCTCTCTCTTTCTCTGACTTCCTGTCTCTTTCCCTCTTTACTTTCTGCTGATCTTTCCCTGCTTCTGCCAGCTGATTATGCCACTGTTCTCCTCTCTCCTTCCCCTTTTGATGGCTTTGGCTGTGTAATACTGCCATCTCCTTGGGTTTTTGCATGGTGTGCAATAACTCTATGATTTTCTTGTGGTATTTAATGAGAGTTCCCCCAGAGGTTAGGAACTCCCTTTCTTTCCATATTGCAGCATGGGCATGTAGGATTAGATAAGCACACTTGCTATCTGTATACACATTTATTCTTTTTCCCTTTCACAGTTCGAAGACTTGGGTAATTGCCACTAGTTCTGCTAACTGGGTGCTGGTCCCTGGGGGAAGAAGCTTACTTTCAAGTACAGTTGCCTCACTAACTGGCATAACCTGCCCTTCATATCCCATTCTCCATAAGTGAACTTCCATTGGTATATAGGTTAAGGTCAGGATTAGATAAGCAGACTTCTAAGAGATCACGTTGGGTGGCATGAGTCTGGACTATAATTTGTTGGCAGTTATGCTTGATTGGTTCCCCATCCTCTGGGAGAAAAGTGGCAGGGTTGAGGGCCATGCACATACGTATTTGAAGCACCAGTCCCTCAAGGAGTAGCGCCTGATATCTAAGTAGGCAGTCGTCTGAGAGCCATAAACTTTCTTTGGCATCCAGTATGCCGTTTACATCATAAGTAGTCCAGACAATGAGATCCTTTCTTTGTATTATTTTGATAGCCTCTGACACTAAGACAGCCACCGCCACAACTACCTATAAACAGTGAGACCAGCCTTTTGCTACTACATCAATTTCCTTACTTAGGTATGCCACTGGTTGCAGGGTTGTCCCACGAGTCTGAGTAAGGACTCCAAGAGCTATCCCTGCTCTCCCTGTGATGTATAAAGAGAAGTTTTGTCTTGTGGGAAGGCTTAAAGCTGGAGCTTGTACTAGGCCCTGCTTTAAGGTTTTTAAGGCTATTTCTGCCTCTGGTTCCCATTCTACTAGATGAATATTTGCCCTCTGGGTCTCCTTGATTAGAGTGTAGAGGGACCTGGCTATCTCACTGTACCTGGGGATCCATAGTTGGCAAAAGCCAGTGATTCCAAGGAACTCCCACAACTGTTTTAATGTCTTAGGGCGAGGATAAGCCAGCATAGGCTGTATTCATTCCTTACTGAGGGCCCTGGTCCCTCTAGCTAAGATTAGGCCTAGATATTTGACCTGCTGTAGGCAAAGCTGGGCCTTCAACCTAGACACCTTGTACCCTTGATTAGCTAGAAAGTTCAAGAGATCTAGAGTGCCAGCATCTGAACTGGTAGTCAAAATTAAATCATCCACATACGGAAGGACCAGAGTGCCTGGAATTGAGGAGTGGCCTAGATCTTGGGCCAGTGCCTGACCAAACAGATGAGGGCTATCCCTAAACCCTTGGGGCAAGACCGTCCACATAAGTTGGGACGTGTGTCTGTGGTATCCTCAAAGGCAAAGAGAAACTGGGAGTCAGAGTGCAGCGGAATATAGAAGAAGGCATCCTTGAGGTACAGAACCAGGAGCCATTCTGCTTCCTCTAGTATTTGAGAGAGCAGGGTATAGGGGTTGTGTACAACTGGATATTGAGGAATTACTGCCTCACTGATGAGTCTAAGATCTTGCACTAGTATCCACTGACCATTTGGTTTTTGTACTCCTAGAATTGTAGTGTTGTAGGGACTGCTGCATTTCCTTACTAAGCCTTGAGCTTTTAAATGTTTAGCAATATCCTGTAATCCTTTATGAGTTTCAGGCCTTAAGGGATATTGCCTTTGATAAGGAAAAGTGGTGGGGTTTTTTATCCTGATTTGGACTGGGCGGGCATTTTTTGCCCTTCCACATTGTCCTTCCAATGCCCAGACTTCAGGGTTGATTCCCTCCTCAAGTAGGGGACAACAAATGGGTAACTTGTTCCCCATATTCATGTAGCTAATAACTTCAGCCTTGGCTAATATATCCCTTCCTAATAAGGGTGTGAGACTTTCAGGCATAACAACAGAGGCATGTGAAAAGAGCAAAGTCTCCCAATTACAACTGAGGAGGTGGGAGAAATACCTGGTTACAGGCTGTCCCAGGATTGCTCAGATGGTAACGGACCTGAGGACAGTCATCCAGGTCAAGAGATTAACATTGAGAAGGCTGCACCAGTGTCCAGGAGGAAGTCAATTTCCTGGCCCTCAATGGTTAAGGTCGTACCTGGGGCTCAGTGAAGGTGATAACATGAGCTGGCTCTTGCCCTGGGCACCCTCAGTCCTGTTGTTGGATCATCTGGTTGGGCACTTCTGACCCAGAGAACTTTTGTCCTCTGGGGCAGTGCACCTTCCAGTGATTACCTCAGCATAGCAGACATGGATGAAGGGGCAGCTTGTTTCTCACTGGACAATCTTTTTTAAAGTGTCCTTGTGAGCCACACTGATAAGAAGCCCTACTGGGTTATTGGCCGGCTCTAATTTCTGTCCTCTCTGAACCGCCAAGGTTTGTTTGTCTGAGGGCCATGACTAAGGCTGTGGCCTTCCTCTGATCTCTCTTTTCCTTTTGGGCCTGTTCCTCTTGGTTCCTATTATAGAATATTGAGGTTGCCAGGTTTAATGATGCCTCCAAATTTTGTTAAGGGCCCAGGGCTTGCTTTTGGAGCTTTCTCCTGATATCTGCAGCTGATTGGGTAACAAATTTATCTTTTAGAATCAATTGACCCTCTAGTGATTCAGGTGACAGGTGAGTGTATTTTCTTAAGACCTCCTGTAGCCACTCAAGGAAGGCAGAAGGATTTTTTTCCTTTCCCTGAGTTATGATGGACATCATTGAATAATTCATGGGCTTTTTCCTAATTCTGCTTAGTCCTTCTGGAACACAGGTCAACAGATGTTTACGACTCCAGTCCCCACGATCTGAGTCAAGGTCCCAGTGGGGATCCATACTGAGGACGGCTTGCTGACTGATAGGGAATTTGTCCCTTTCTTCAGCTGTCATTCTATCATTTACTTGACTAAGATACCATGTATCTCCAAACTCTCGGGCTGCAGCTAAATCTGCATTCTTTTCATTAAAGGTCAGGGTTTGATCTAACAGTAGCATGACATCTCTCCAAGCGAGGTCGTAGGTTTGCCCTAGACCCTGTAGGACATCTATGGATCTATCAGGATCATCTGGAAACTTTCCCAAGTCTGCCTTTATCTGCTTTAAATCAGAGAGGGAGAAGGGGACATGTACCCAGGTTGGGCCAAATTCCCTTCCCACTATAGCTTGAAGGGGATATAATCGATAGCCTGGGGGAGGTTTGTGGTCCTTTGGAGATTTATTTGCTTATTTCCTTCTGGGCAGGGGACATTAGAGGAGGATTATCATTAATAGGAAGGGGAGCTGTACGAAGGCTATGATATGGGGGTAAGCTGAGAGGTCCTCCTGTGGGACATAAATTGCAAGCTTTGCATAGTTGTGCATTCTCCTTCAATGAAAAGAAAGCTTGGACATAAGGTATTTCACTCCATTTGCCTTCCCTCTTACAGAAAAAGTCAAGCTGCAGGATAGTATTGTAATTTGTACTTCCCTCAGGTGGCCATTTTTCCCCATCAGAGAGAGAATACTGGGGCCAGGCTGTAGTGTAGAAAAAAATGAGCTGCCTCTTTTTCAGGGTTTGTGGGTCAAATTGATCCCAATGGCTTAGGATGCATTTCAAGGGTGAGCCTGTTGATGCTTGAGTGTTTCCCATCTGAAAGACAAAACCGTCTGCAGTTTTGGTTTGTTTTGTTTCTCCCCCTGCCCAAGAACCCACAAAGGTCCCTGGACCCTGCTGATCGGAATAGTTGTGCTCACTGATGCAGCAGCAGAAACAACCCCTGCCCAAGAACCAGCAATGGTCCCTGGACCCTGCTTATTGGAATAGTTGCACTCACCAAAGCAGCAGCAGAAACACTAATTTTCCTCCCAGACCACAAGGAGGACCGAGGAAGGTCAGATTTAGTGGCCCTTACCGATGCATTCTCACAAACCTACCCCCTTGTCTGTCCTCCTAGACCACAAAGAAGATGGAGAAAAATTGGATTTAGTGGCCCTCACCAACGCATTCTCGAAAACCTGTTAGAGTCCTAAGCATTCTTCTGTTAGTACTGGGACCTTACCCGTGTCCTATAAAGATGTTATGCCGCAAAAATGAAGTGGACGGCCATAACCTGAGGGAGGGGAGGGATGCCCAGGGTTGGAAGAGTGACATCTTTTGTCCTCACTTATATGAATAGGAAGGATACAATTTCTGAGGCTCCCCATATCCTAGCTTCAGGAATAGCTTTTGTTAGGCCTGCTTGTCCGAGGGATCCTGAAATTTCAGGTAGTCCACACTATGACAGGGCTTTGGGCAAAAATTATGTCTTTCTGATTGGTGAGCCCAGGTGCCTAAAGAAGGGAATAGAGTCCTGGAGTTTATACTAGAAGTCATTCTTACAGGAGAAACTAGAAAAGCACCAGAGACAGGGAGTGGTTTTTAGAAGCAGGAGTAGCCTCCGAAAAGAGAGGCAAGAGGAGGTTTGTCTGATAGGCATTAGGACCCAGGAGGCAAGGGTCAGGATAGATAGGATAGATGGGTGACTCTCACTTGGGTGACATGACTTTGAGAGTTCCACTCATGGCTGCAGGCTTTTACATAATTTTTGCCCAAAGCCTTGTCGTAGTGGGGACTATCTGGAATTTTAGAATCCCTCAGACAAGCTGGCCTAACAAAAGCTACTCCTCAAGCTAGGATATGGGGAGCCTCAGAAATTGTATCCTTCCTATTCATATAAGTGAGGACAAAAGGTGTAAACCAACTTGTCATCGGGACCCTGGAGCTTCATGGCTTTGCTCTTTGTTGACCCTCAGCTCAGCCCAGAAGTACAGGAAAAGCGGAAGATGGTTCCAGGCAAACCAACACTCCTAACTCCCATGAGTCGGGGGTTGTTAGAGAGCCCTTTCCCAGAAAGCCTGACATCCATGTCTTTAGTCGGGTGGCTGTGCTAGTCGCTTTTAACTGGCCAAGAGGTGCCTGGTATTTAGCACCCAAATTCTAAGGAAAAATAGGACAGAATAGGAAGCAAAAGGGGTCCAATGGTACTCAGCACTTGGTGATGGAGACAGTCTCACTGCTTGGTGATAGTCTCACCACTTGGCGATAGGTGAAAGTCCCTTCATGGTCTCCAAAATATGTCCAGAATTGGTGGGTTCTTGGGCTCACAGACTTCAAGAATGAAGCTGCAGACCTTCATGGTGAGTGTTACAGCTCTTAAAGGCGGCACACCTGGAGTTGTTCATTCCTTCTGGTGGGTTCGTGGTCTCACTGGCTTCAAGAGTGAAGCTACAGACCTTCATGGTGAGTGGTACAGCTCTAAAAGGTGGTGTAGACCCAAAAAGTGAGCAGCAGCAAGATTTATTGTGAGAAGTGAAAGAACAAACCTTCTACAGTGTGGAAGGGGACCCTAGCAGGTTGCTGCTGCTGGCTCGGGTGGCCTGCTTTCATTCCCTTTTCTGGCACCACCCACATCCTACTGATTGGTCCATTTTACAGAGAGCTGATTGATCCATTTTGACAGAGCACTGATTGGTGTGTTTATAAACTTTTAGCTAGACACAGAGTGCTGATTGGTGCGTTTACAAACCTTTAGCTAGACAGAAAAGTTCTCCAGGTCCCTACCTGACCCAGAAGCCCAGCCAGCTTCACCTCTCAGTATGATCTCGACTCACTGCAACCTCCACTTCCTGGGCTCAAATCATCCTCTCACTTCAGTCCCCTAAGTTGCTCGGACTACAAGCACCTGCTACTATACTTGCCCTCTTTTTTTTGTATTTTGTAGCGATGGAGTTGAGTCAGGTTGCCCAGGTTGGTCTCGAACTTCTGAGCTCAAGCAATCAACCTGCCTTGGCCTCCCAAACTTCTGGGATTACAAGTGCAAACCATCATGCCTGGCCTAATTTTTTATTATTTGTAGAAACAGGGTCTCACTATGTTGCCCAGGTTAGTCTTGAATTCCCAGGCTTGAGCAATTCTCCGACTTTGGTCTCCCAAAGTGTTGGGATTACAGAAATGAGTCACCATGCCTGACCAACAATTATATTTCTTTTTATTATTATTATTTTTGAGATGGAGTTTGCTCTGTTGCCCAGGCTGGAGTGCAGTGGCACAATTTTGGCCCACTGTAAGCTCTGCCTCCTGGGTTCATACCATTCTTCTGCCTCAGCCTCCCAAGTAGCTGGGATTACAGGTTCCCACCACCATGCCTGGCTAATTTCTTTTTGTGTTTTCAGTAGAGACAGGGTTTCACTGTGTTGGCCAGGATGATCTCGATCTCCCGACCTCGTGATCCACCCACCTTGGCCTCCCAAAGTGCTGAGATTACAGGCGTGAGCCACCACGCCCAGCCCCAACAAATATATTTCAACATGAGATTTGGAGGAGACAAACGATCAAAGCATAACCCACAGATCTGACAACTTTGATGAAATGGACTAGTGCCCCAAAAGGCACAATCTGTCACAACTCACCTAATATTCAATTAGTAATATCTAATTAATATTTAGGTCATTTAAGTAGCACTGTAAAAATTAAAACATTGAATATTAGTTTGAAAATTTCCCTAAATAGAAGTCTCCAGACCCAAGTGATTTCGCTATGTAATTCTATCAAATATTTAAAGAATAATTCACACAAATTTTTCTTGATCTCTTACAGAAAATGAGAGAACAGTTTTGAATTTGTTATATAAAGTCAACATTATTCTGATACCAAAACCAGAAAGAGACAGCACAAAAAAGGAGAAAATTATAGACCAATATCCCACATGAATGTAGATCCAAATAACTTTAACAAAATATTAGCCAATAAAATTCAACAATTTTTAAAAAGAACTATACATCATGACAAAATGGGGTTCATTTCAGAGAAACAAAGTCTGTTTAATATTAAAAATTCAATCAATTTAATCAATCATATTGACAGTCTCAGCAACAAAAATCAAATGATCGTATCAAGTGTCATAGAAAAAGCATTTAAAGAAATTCAACACCCAATCATGATAAAAACCAGGAAAATATGGGCAACTTCCATAATTTGATAAAGAACTTCTACTACTGATAACTTCCAAGCAGTAAGCAGTGTCATACCTAACGATTAAAGACCAAATCTATTTCCTTTAAGATTGCAAACAAGACAAAGGTGCTATTTAATACAATAATGGAAGTTCTAGCCACTACAATAAAACAAGATAAGAAAATAAAACCATACAGATTGGAAAGGAAAAAACTATCCCTATTCACGTTATATATTATTATCTATATAACATGTCCTAAGAAATCTACAAAGAAACTCCTAGAATTGAGTTTAGCATGCTGCAGGTGTACAAGAGCAGTATCCAAAAATTAATTATATTTTTATATACTAGCAATGAGGATGTGGAAACCAAAATTTAAAAGTGCAATACCTTTTACAATCACTCAGTAAATGAAATACTTACATGTAAATATAACAAAATATGCATAGACTTTAATGTTAAAAATTGGAGAACATTGATGAAATAAGATCTAAATAAATGGAGAGAAATACTGAGTCTATGGATTAGAAGACTCAGCATGGCAATATGTCAATTTTTTATGTTGATACATTGGTTTAAGGAAATTCCTTAAAAAGTTTAAGCAAGTTTTTATTTTGATGCAGATAGACAAGGTTTTTCTAAAATATATATAGAAAGGTACAGAAATAAGAATAGCTAAACCAATTTTGAAAAACAATAAATCAGGAGGAATCATTCTAGCAAAATTCAAGATATATTATATGACTACTAATATTCATGATATTAACAGAAGGATAAATACAAAGTGGAATGCAACAAGGTAGAGGATTCAAAAATGGCTCCACAAGCACGGCCAACTCATTTTTGACCAAAGTGCAAAAGCAACTCAATGGAGGAAGTATCATGATTTTAAGAAATGTTTCTGGAGCAATTGGATATTCACAGGCAAAATAACAAATTTCAACATAAACCTCATATCTTTTACAAAATTTAATTCGACATGAATCATAGATGCTAATGTGAACATGAAACTATGGAACTTTTAGAAAAAAAACTTTATAAAAAATCTTTCAGACCAAGGCTTTGTAAAGAGTTCTTAGACATGAAACCAAATGCATAATCCATAATAGAAATAAAATAAAATCCATAATCCATAAATAAACAAATACATGCATAATCCATAACAGAATAAAATTTTAATAATAGACGTTATCAAAATTTAAAACATTTTTCTGTTAAAGATCCTGTTTAGATTATGAAAAAAAATCTACACACTGGGAAAAAATATTCACAAACACATATCCAATAAAGGAACAGTATCTAGAATACATAAATAAATTAAATACCTCAACAGTAAAAAAATCAATGAAAATATAAAATGGGTAAAAGATATGAAGGGACATTTCACTGAAGAGGATATATAGTTAACAAATTAGTGCATAAACAGATGTTCAAATCACTAGCTATTAGAAAAAATGCAAATTAAGATCGCAAAAATATAACACTACACACCTAATTAAACAGCTAAACTAAAAAATGCTGAAAATAACAAATGCATATAAGGATGCAGAAAAAAGATCTCTCATACATTGGTGGGTGAAATATAAAATCATATAGTCAATCTTGAAAATAATTTGGCAGTTTCTTTTTAAAAAAGTAAACTTTGCTTTTTAGCAAATTGGTTTCCTCCAGCAATTTCTTTCCTTTGAATTTATCCCAGTAAAGTAAAAATTTATATTCACACAAACACCTGTGCATAATTGATCATAGCAGTTCTATTTTTAGTACTCCAAAACTAAAACAATCCAAATGGCCCTCAATAGGTAGATGGCTAAACAAACTATGGTAAATATGTATCATGGAATACTAATTAGCAATAAAAAGGAATACATTATTGATACATACAAAGTTTTGCATGTATGCATCTTTTCTTAAACCTCTCAGGTAGGAATAACAAAATATCATAAAGTGGGTAGCTGATAAACAACAAACATTTATTTCTCACAGTTTTGGGGGCTGAGAAGTGCAAGATTAAGGCAGCAGCAGCTTTGGTGTTTGGTGAGGCCCTATTTCTTGGTTAACAGGTGGCATCTTTTCCACTGTGTTCTCACATGGTGGAAAGGGCTAGCTAGTTCTCTGTAGCCTCTTTTATAAGGGCACTAACTTCAATCATGAGGGATCCAACCTTGTGATCTAATCACTCTCCAAAGCCCTGCCTGTTAATACTCCCATCCAAACCTTGGTGATTAGGATTTCAACATATGAATTTCGAGAGGACACAGTATTTATACTATAACAGATCTCAAAGGCAGCATGATCCTGAGTGGAAAAGGCAATCTCAAAAGGTCAGTTAATTTCTGATCCCATTCATAAAACATTCTTAAAATGATGAAATTATAGAAATAAAAACAAATCAGTCATTGCCAGGGTCTAGATACGGTAGAGGGAAGGGTGGAAACCATGAATATAAAAGGGTAATGTGTCAGAGATCTTTGTGGCAGTAAAATGGTTCTGCATTTTGATTGGAGTGGTGGTTACACAAATTGTGTTACAATTGCCTACAGTATACAGCAGAGTAATTTGCTACACAGGATTGTACCTAGGAATAATAGGCTGTATTATCTAGCCTAGATGTGTAGGAATGATATATCATCTAGACTTATATAAGGATACTCTATAATGTTGGTATATTGATGAAATTGCCTAGTGATGCATTTCTCAGAAAGTATACCCAACATGAAGTGATACATGACTGTATATACATCTAATATGTCAATACCAATTTCCTGGTGTTGACATTTTACTATAGTTACGTAAGATGTAACCATTGTGGGAAATTGGATGAAGGGTACACAAAACACCCCTCTTTAACTTTTCTGTTAACAACTTCTTGTGAATCTATAATTATTTTAAAATAAAAAGTTTTTTTTTAAAGACCAAAAATCATAAACTCAGAAAAAGTTAATTTTAGAGCCTGAAAGTGGCATAAAAATTGACATCTGTAGTATTCCAGAGAAATATTTTTAAAAACACCAATAATGTGGTGAAGGCAGATTATCTCACAAGCCTCTAGGATTGTATATATGTAAAATATGTAGATTTAAAATGAAAGCCTCCTCTACTAGAAAGGTGGGAGGCAACAGATGTTTCTTTGTATGCTCAACAGCAGTGAAATTATATTTTTTCCTGGGACTTGAATTGTAAATTAGCTGAAGTCAGGTAATGTGCACTACTGATTGTGAAGTATTCAACTATCTATCAGCCTTAGATAAGCAATATAAGTACTTATATAAAGTCTAGATATAAATTTTTTTTAGCAAGAAGGACATTGAAGAAACACACACACAAAGCCTCTGAAGTTCAAGTTAAAAACAAAACAAAAATGGTTCTTTATGGTCAAATCTAGATACATTTAGAGAACTAGAGCCCGTAAATTTGCAGCCTTAGCAGAAAATGGCACATAATGTTATGTTTGGGGATCTCGTCATGAAGACATGCAGAGGCAACCAGACTGGACCAACATCTTGCAGAAGCCTGACCATCAGACTAGAATCCTATGAAATATTCTCATAAAACTACATGCTTTTCTGTTAAACTTATAAACTTTATTAAACCTTTAAAATAATGTAATTAATGGCTATCTTTCTTAATGGGCTGTAAGTTCCTTGGGAATAGACAAATAAATATATCTCTATTTATTAATCAACCAACATATTATAGTCATTAATTACTAACTACTGATTTATAATACCCTGAACTGTAAACACTGTATACTCAATATGTGTGAAATAAACTACTTCCTTCATTTAACAGGTAAAAATCTAAAACTCATTAGTTAAGGAAGGTCTTGCCCAAGGTCACAAACTAGTGAATAGTAGAAGTTAAAAAGAAGAGGTTAAAAATGAGGTTAGGCTGGGCACGGTGAATCACACCTGTAATCCCAGCACTTTGCTAGGCCAAGGTGGGTGGATCATCTGAGGTCAGGAGTTTGAGACCCGTCTGGCCTGCATGGTAAAACCCCATCTCTACTAAAAATACAAAACCAAAATTAGCTGGGTATGGTGGCAGGTGCCTGTAATCCCAGCCACTCAGGAGGCTGAGACAGGAGAATCACTTGAACCTGGGAGGGGGAGGTTACAGTGAGCCCAGATAGCGCCATTGCACTCTAGCCTGGGCATCAAAAGCAAAACTCTGTCTCAAAAAAAAAAAGACTAAAAAGAAAAAAAACAAAAGCAACGGTGGTTATTATTTATTATATGCAAGGCAACGTGTCTACAGTGTGGACTTTGAATTTTGGAATATCAGAAATGTTAACTGGCAGGAATCACACTAGTGAACTACTAGAAACAGTCATAATTTTTCACCACTTGCAAACTTGGGAAAAATCGATGGCTTTAGTGTTGACATTTTACTAAAACAAATGTTTATATATTTCTCTATATATTTTATATTTCTATAAAGAAAAAGATAAATTCTGCATGTGGCATGGTCTCTATATAATAGAGTACAACTTATAGAAAGTAGTTCTTATATAACTTAATAATTGAAAATTAGATGTGCCCCAACTAGCATCTAACAAATAAAATTCTAATGTAAAGTAAAGGTACAGAATATGAAGTTAAGGGAATTTTATTAGGCATTAAGTGTTATGTCCTTTAAATAAATCAACTAAGCATCCTCACATTTATAAGACAGTCGAAATTTTCAGTATCCATGAGTGAAAATTGAGATGATTGAATATGAATCCAGACAACGCAACTCAGCAAAAAGAACTCTGCATGTGAGAGTCAAGAGACTTAAATTCTATTCTGTCATCCTCAAGGTCACAAAGTAAGTTTCATGGCAAATGTAATTTGGCTTCTCAAGACTTCTAGTTTCCCAATTGTACAATGATCGAATTTTTGCTTAATCTTTCCTGTCTGACTCCATAGGGTTTAATGAGGCACAGGAGAGCTGGGGAAGTAAATTACTCTCCATTCATCATTTACTTATTCTCTCAGTCACACTTTCATTCATTTGTTCACCAAACATTATTAAGCAATGTATGTTTGCTCAACAATTAATAAGATTAATAAAACACCATCCAGTGACACATATGGAAATGGATAAATCCCATTTAAAAGCTGTATAAAGGAGGGAAAAATAACTCTGAAGCAGTGAGAGAAGGCTTCTACTTTTAAGTTTTTTTAACTCAGGATGTAGACTATGGTGTTCATTTATTATTTAATCCCAAAAGTAAAGCAGCATTTATTCTGCACCAAATTTATTACAGGAACAGGACATATGCTGAGGATTCAAAATTAACTTCCAACAGACCTTTACCATTAGGAGTTTATGGCCTATAACTAATAACGACAAGTTATATATTTGAGCACAGGTTGCTGTAGAGAGATAGATTTGGATCACTTAACCAAAATTGGGAGTCAGAAGTCAGGGAAGATGTAACAAACCTGTGATAGTTGTGTCTGATCAGTCAAGGGTAGGATGATGTTTAAGAATTTCTATCTCTTCTCATAACCACACCCCAAAGTTCCCTTGGAGACCACTACTTCCGCCTTATCAATCCATTGTCGAAGTAGTGCTCCACCCTAAACTCCACAGGTTGACACAGTGCCTTAGGCCAGGACAATCACAGCCCTGAATCTTCCTGGCTAACGTGACACTTCAGCAGTAAGCATATTATCCAGGCCTACAATTCCAGCATCCCAGAGCACTAATTGATTCAGGGATAGATACAGGAACCAAATTAGTTGACATATAGTGACTCTCAAAATGTTTACAAATGTTACCAAGAAAAAACTGGGCTTGAATCTATTATCTCACAGACTGTGCGCTGCTAGAAGCCTTCCCACTGTCACTTGGAGCTTGTGACTAAATGTAAAATGAAGGAAAGCAGAACAAGGAATGGAGTGGGCCAGGAAATACGTGAGAGCAACACAAAAAAAGCAATAAAGAAGTTATAGAAAGATGAACACAACACAAGAGAGTGTTTAAGACAAACATTTTCCCCCATAAATGTTAGAAAAAATAAATTTGGAGGACAAAAGCAAAAGGTTATATAGTGCAGAAAAAATGTTGCAGGGGAGTGACAAAGTGAAAGATAATTGTCTTTTTGACTGTGGAATAAATTAAGCAAAGGAAGACCGGAGGCAGGTAAATGAGTGAAGGTGCTGTGGATGTCATCCAGGAAAGAAAGATGAGAGCCAAAAGTTAGGCAGAAAGACAGAGAAGAGAAGGGAAGAAAGGGCCAGTATCATAAAGTACAATTAGCAGGATATAGGGATTGAGAATGATAGGAATACAGGCTGGATTCCAAGTTGTCTCTTGAGAGGAAGAATGAATAATGAGATCAATCTCCAAAATAGGAAATACAAGGAATGGAGCAACCTTGAGTGAAAAAGATAGAGTTCTGCTTTAATCATGTGAAACTTTGAGTGCTTAGATTTTTGCAAATAGAGACTCAATAGGTGATTTAAAAGTTTGTGGCACAACATTCAACATAGGTTGAAATATTTTACCAAATCATCTATAAAGAGTTGTGTAGGTAGATGAATAAAAATGGAATATGTATGTAAGATAAAATGAGAGAAGTTAAGATTGCAATTCCAGGAAAGAGATAAGAACATACAGTCAGAGACTGCCAACAGAGGAAACTTGAGTCCTGGAAGTCAAGGGAAGAGAGAATGGTTCAAGTAGGAAATAATCAATACTAGTACACTCAGCAGAAATGTTTTTGTTTTTGTTTTTGTTTTTTTGTTTTTGTTTTGTTTTTTTTTTGAGACAGAGTCTGGCTCTGTCGCCCAGGCTGGAGTGCAGTGGCCGGATCTCAGCTCACTGCAAGCTCCACCTCCCGGGTTTATGCCATTCTTCTGCCTCAGCCTCCCAAGTAGCTGGGACTACAGGCGCCCGCCACCTCGCCCGGCTAGTTTTTTTGTATTTTTTAGTAGAGACGGGGTTTCACCGTGTTAGCCAGGATGGTCTCGATCTCCTGACCTCGTGATCCGCCCGTCTCGGCCTCCCAAAGTGCTGGGATTACAGGCTTGAGCCACCGAGCCCGGCCTTGTTTTTGTTTTTTAAATAAATAACCATGGTATTTGCAATAAAGATATCATTGGCAGTATTAATCAAAGTTGTTTCAGTGAAAATATTTTTTTCACTGGATTCAAAAATAGAGGAGGAGAGAAATAAAGATATTGACAGTAGATGAGTAGTTTAAGAAATGGCAAAACAAAAGCCATAGACGGTGGTGGCTTGAGTGTAGCATAGGAAATATTTTGGTGTTGAGTTTTTATTGTTTGCTTATTAATGTGGGAGTATGTATATTTTTATGCTGCCTGGAAAGATGCAATTGGAAAAAAAAAAAAAAAATATGCCTGAAAATATGGGAAGGAAAAAGTAGAGCTAATAAAGGGAGGCCCATGATGAAACAGGAAAGAATCACTATGAAGTAACACATGAAGAAAAGGAATTAAGCATAAGACATAGGAATGGGGCTAGCATTTTCTGGGTGATCTGGGTCTGAGTATGGAGGTGGAGATGGTACTGTGATTAAATGCACCTGGTAAAGATGTGGAGCAATGGAAAGGCATAGCAACACAGGGAATTGAAGATAGTATTTGTTCAATTAATAGATTTAATGAGTGAATCAATGAATGAAAGAAGGAATGAAGTGCAAAGAATTTGAACTGGAGATTTGGACACAACTAATGTTCCAGGTGAATGAACGAAGGACATTTTAGTCAAATGTAAGAATGAATGAATGCAAAGATGTAGAAGAGTGAAAGATATTCCTTGTTTCTTTCCAGGAATGTGAGGTGCAAAGTTGTGTAGTTTAGGGCGATGATTGAAATTGAGACAGAGGAAGATTTCTAGAGATAGATTGTAAAAAGATTTGCATTTAGAAGTAGGGTGTACATATTTTTACTTGTGTGAAAGAATCTTTAAGCAGGGGAAGGACTGTGTCAAATTTCTTTTTTAAGAACCTAATACCAACAGCTCTGCAAGAACTGATGAGTTTGGATGGAGAAAAAGTCTAGATTCCCAAGCATTTCTGAGATAAATTCTACATTTGATACCCAAAGAAAGGTGTGTCATAAAGACAGAGATCAGTAGAGCATGACTATAACAGAAGAGGGAATTTTAGAAGGTATATGTTGAATCAAGACTTCCTCTAAAGCCCACTTGGATACTCTGCTTATGTAAAAATGTGCTTATTTCAAACAGTCAATTTTAAAGGTAAAACCACCAAGTGTATACCATGCACTTAAAAATGATTTTGAATATCTATGATATTCCAGACATTGCATAAAGCACTAGCGATATGAATAAAGCTCAATGTTTGCTCTACAACATCTTTATAGCCCTCTAGTAATAAATAAGGTAATCAATAAGGACAAAGTGATATGTGAAAGGCAATATTAGAAATATTCATATGGTACTATGAAAACACAAAAATGAATGCCCAACTTTTCTTATGTGCATAAAGAAAAGTTGCACAGAGATTAATTTGAATAATAGCTCAGAGGATAACCTATAGTTTTCATAGGAAAGTAGAGGGAATGATAAGGGGAATAGCAGGGAGAGTATGCATCCCATCTGAACAACAAAATGCCTTCATAGACCAGAGGGAGGAGCAAGCTGTAGGAGTGTTTATTTATGGAGGAGACTGTAAAGCTAGTAGACGTGGACAGTCTTGAAAGCCATGCCACTGTCTTTTTTTCTGTTGTTTCAGTCTGTACTGCTAAAACAAAATATCTGAAACTGGGAAATTGATAAATAACAGAAACTTCTTTTCTTGCAGTTCTGCAAGAGGGGAAGTCCAAGATCAAGGTGCTAGCAGATTTTGAGTCTGGTGAGGGCTGCTCTCGGCTGCCAAGATGGCATCTCTTGGTGAATCCTCACAAGAAGGAAAAGAAAAGCACAAAAGGACACTCCTTTCAATTTTTTTAAATTTTATTATTATTATTATTATTTTTTGAGATGGAGTTTTGCTCTTGTTGTCCAGGCTGGAGTGCAATGGCATAATCTTGGCTCACCACAACCTCCATCTCCTGGGTTCAAGCAATTCTCCTTCTTCATCCGTTAGAGTAACCGCCATGCCTGGTTACTTTTGTATTTTTAGTAGAGACAGGGTTTCTCCATGTTGGTCAGGCTGGTCTCGAACTCCCGACCTCAGGTGATACACCTGCCTCGGCCTCCCAAAGTGCTGGGATTATAGGAGTGCTACCGTGCCCGGCCCCTTCAACTTCTTTTATAAGACCTCACAAGGTTTCTAATCCCACTCATGAGGGCTCCACACTCATGACAACTACCTCCTAAAGGCCCGTGTCTTTACATATGATCACAGTGGCAATTAAGTTTCTGTGTATAAATGCTGGGAATGCATTTAGACCATAGCACCTATGAGGATTATTATGATGATACTAATGATGGGGGTCATGATTGAGATGACTAAAATGAATATTTATTAAGTACTTATGATGTGCCAACAGTTATTAGGCTACACATTTATAGAAAGTCATTCATTCTCTTCCTTTGGACAGCCTATAAGTTCAATATTAACACCATTTAACAGATAAGGAAGATGAGGCACAGAGAGGTTAAATAAATGGGCCAAATTCATCAACTTCTAAGTGGAAGAGCCAGCCCTTGAAGCCAGACTGTCTGCCTCTGTAACATTAAACACTCAATCAGACTGACCCTGATGGATATGGGGAAGATTTTAAGTATTTAATGCAGAATGATGACATAATTGACTTGCTTATTTAGAACAGTAACTCTGCAGTTGAAAGGATGAATTAAATGTTGGGAAGTGGTTATTAGAATGCTGTTGCAGTGGTCCAGGTAGCCAAACATAAGAACATCACTATGGTTATTGTAGTGAAGATACACAAATAAAGGACAGATTTGAGAATTTTTGAGCAACCGGAATTGGCAGAACCTGTTGATTGATTGGGGTAATTAACATTAGGGCACACACAAAAAAGGCAGGTAACATTTCATCTCCAAAGTAGAAAAAGATAGATATGATTTAGTTGGGGAAGATGAAGAACTTTGAGCATATTACCTGCAAGAGACTCAAACAAAACTCAGTAGGACACAATTATCCTAACAAGGTGAATCTCAAGAGAGAAAAGGCTTTAAGTGCAGATGTGGTAGTCATCAGAGGAAAGCAGGTATTTGAAGATATAAGTGTGGATATCGTTTTATAAAGAAGGGTGAGGAATGATAAGAGAAAAGGGCTACATACAGTTGATCTGTGGAGCAGCTGACTAAGTGATGTGCAAATTAGACTGGCAAGGAAAGACAAGAGTTAGAAAGAAAACCAGAGGAAAGAGATGCCCCAGAAACAAGAGAGAAGCAGGAAAAGATTAGCTTATCATTAAGTCTAAGGTTTTAGGGCTCCTCAAGAATATCCTTTGGAATTGATTATAATGATGCCCCCAGTGATCTTAAGGAACACCCTGAAATGCAGTAGCTGGAGATAGTCCCAGTCACAAGGCACTAAATTTTTTTCCATGAGCAGTTCAGTGCTAGTGACAAAGGGAGCGCCTGACTGATGCACAGAGATGACAGCTATGTGGCCAATAGACCCCCTTCTGGCCCTGCCCCCAGATGGAGCTGTATGCTCATCAGTGGAGCAATAAAATGCCAGGGCCTGGGAGTGGGGGAGGAAAAGTTCTCTGTAACTCTTACCATTCAAAAGTTTGTCAAGGCATCATTTTTCAGATGTCTGTCCCCTGTTGTTACCAGACAAGTATTAGCTAAAAGCTTACTCTGTGCCTTACGCTGGGAAATACCTTCCCATACTCACAGTAAGAAGAAGAGGAAGATTCTCAGAAGGTATTGAAAACTTACTCAGTAACTTCCCAGATTTAAATTACTTGGAAAAAGCAATATAGAGTCTGTAATCTAATATGTAATTGATACAGGATACACAATTTCAGGGGAATTGTGATGTCCTGAAATATTCTTTCAAATGCAACGGAAGGTACAAAGTATAATTAGAAAATGACACTGGTTTCTACAAATCAAAGGAAACATTGACCTTTGTTCAAGGTCACACATTATATTCAATTAGATGTTTGTATTTAGGAGGCTATCCCGACCCACACATGCTTTCAGCTTACAGACCCACACGTGTACGAAGAAGCACAGAACTCAAAAAATCATGAAAATCATAACGTGTATGTATAAATTTTTCAGAGCTATTATTTTTTCATATAAAATTTTAATCTTTAACCATTTATTTTATAACTGGTAGTATTACATCTCATATTTATATTTCATTCTCTTTCCTCACTTTGAAGCAGTTGATATATTTACATGAAAATGACATCTTTGTTCTTTAGAAAATCATCTCAGGCTTATTCTCTTCCCAGAATTACAATAATCCTATATTTGTGACATCTTAATCACCTCCACGGCAACCGATCGTGAGGTTAGAAACAGAGGATTAAAACTTCAAGTGGAAAATAAGAAGCAGGAATTGATGAGTTCTTAACAAACCAAGATTTTTTTTTTTCAAAATAAATAACCCGAGGAACAAGAAAGGATTTGCAAACGAGGACTATGAAGAATACAGAGAAATACAGCAGAGCTGTTTATCAAAGTTTTCCTTGGTATGTCAGCAGGTCCTTTGGAACTGACAGTGCTGATATAAACGTTTCGATAATAATAGAAGTGTTAACAGTGATAGGAACAAATAATATTAAACACTGTCAACTGCAACATTTCATTTTCCCTGGCCTGACAACCACTGCTGCAAAAAATGAAATGAGGAGAAAAACACTTAACTGTTGAGTCATTGTAAATAAGCCTCTATTAACAATACTAGCAATGGGAATGAGTGTATTAAAATGAAAGAATGTCAGAAAAAAATGAAAGAAAAAGAGAAAGGAGAGAGCGGGGGAGGAGAAAGAAGGAGACAGGGAGGGAGAAAAAAAGGAAACCAAGTCTGACTCCTGTCTTTAATAGTGAGTGCAAGTTTTTTTTTTGTTGTTTGTTTCTATTTTTACAGGATACATAGGAACAAATGTGTAGTAAAGAAAAATGTAAGTATGTTATATTATTGAAAAGTCAAACCTGCTTAAAAATATGTAGGAACCTGATGTTGATCCTTTAATGTTGGCCCCATCTCCACCTCACCACTGTTAACCAAAGTAACAATCTACTTATTGAAGAGGATATGTGGCCTTTGAACTAAATGTCTTGGTCTTGTCTTAGTGGAACATGGCATCACTTACACAAACTTTACAAGAACAATATATTTGAACATTAAATATTTCGGTAACTTGTAATGTTATAGTGACTGGTAATAAGCATTATGAATATGAATAGTTAGTTGTACTGTGTTAATAGTTAAATTTGAATATTCATTTTGATATCTTTATTGTATTTCACAATAAATTTAAAGTAAGATATAAAAACATATGTAATACATAGAATTAAAATTATATTGCCAAATACATGGATATAAAGTTTTTTCTGACTTCCCAATGGGATAATTAATAAACATTTTGAGTCAATTTCAAAAATTTTATATGTAATTAAGACTATAAATTTAGGTACATGAACCTGTTTATAATAATGGACTGAGAAATAATCTAGTGATTCAAATGTATCTTTTCCACTCTTCACGCCAAAAACTGTATCTTTAAATTGTCATGTGTGCAATCACTATCCTCCTAGACAACATCTGTTATCTAAGAGAAGCATGGATGTGCATTGTTATTCATGCTAACAGGCAGCGCTTGTTGAATTCAAGTGTAATGTTCTCATAGAAATTTTAATCTCAGTCACAAATATGATTATTATGAACATTACAACACCTTCAAAAACATTTATCCTCTAGGTTGGATATTTTTATTAAATTTCTAACCTCCTCTACTTAAAAAAAAATGGATTCTTTCATATTATCTTGAAATCATATACAACTACTTTTAATTGAATTAACATGACAAATATACTTTCCACAAACATTAAATTATTCTAAATATTAAAATAAGCATAGTGATTTGAGAGTTTGTTTTTAGGGACTCAAATTAAGGACACAGTTTTCTTTTCTGAAACACGTCTTTGCAAAAGAAAATTTCTGGTTTACATGGTTAGAAAAATTGAGAGACATAAAAATGGAAAAATATGTGAACAGAATAATAAAATCAGAGACGCACTTTGCACATACAATCACAGCCCTGTGGACTAGTATATCACAAAAGCCTTGGTTTCAGTTCTAAATTTTGAATCAGAAAAAGAAAAAGAGAGACTCAATCGTAAATTTATAATTCCTGAAAGATACAAACAAAACAAGTACTTTTGAAGTTTCATACAGAGCACACACATTCTTTGATGATTTTCTGCTATATGATGTACATATCTTACAACACGACAATGTGGTTGTAATTTCCATTGTATTGTAATATATCATTCAATTTAATTGTATGAATAGTAATTGGGCTCCTGCTACACCCTCAGCACTGTTCTACAAGCTCTGAACTCTAGTAAAAGTGCATATTATAGGAGCAAATCACTTTACTTCAAGGGGGTAGAATAGTTTCATTCTGTATCTCCTCTCTCGTTAATTGAGAAGCTCTGTGCCTGGCAGGGATGAGGGTAAAATGTTCCCAGAAAATTTCTTTCCTTTTCTTGCAAGCTTCTCTCTGATGCCTACTAACACACACTGTGCTATTAGGACAATGCCTAAACACTATGCCTTGCACCAACTGACATTGTGAAGAGCTTGAATTTGGTGCTGATTCTATCTAATTTGGTTGAACTCAGAGAGGATAAGCACAAATACCACAGCAATGTTTACTAACTTTCTCAGGCTCCAAGCTCCTCCAGAAATCCCAGGCTCTCCACAATGTATGCCTTGTAGGGATAGAGCTCTCTGCACTCAACCTCTGAGACCTGATCCTGTCAGGACTTGTTAGAGGTCACATACCAGATGCTGCTCAGCAAATGGCTGAAACATGAAACATGATAATGACCTAAGTCTCATATCACGTAGTATGTTTCTCCCTCTAAATCCACAACCTCATTTGCAGGCTTTGATTTTTTTTTTTTTTTTTTTTTTTTTTTTTTGAGAGGTTTTTTTTTTTTTTTTCCTTAACTTAAATATCCCTGGCACTTTTGCATATTTTTTAACAAACAACATTAAAGCATGATTTCTATGAAGAGAATAGATATGAAGAACACAGATTACAAAAAGCCACAATGTTCTCAAGATTTCCCCATCCACACACTGTTAACTCGGGAATCTACCTTTCTACTGTGCCTGTAACATCAGCAAGGCTGGAGCTAGGGTCTGAGATGATGCTGTAAGCTATTATTTTTAAAGGGGAGTACAATTTAGTCTAAGAGTCGATGAAGTCATTTTTGTGCCCTAAAGAAAGATTAAGCTATAGCCAGGCAAAAATGTTGAAACTTTGAGGGGATGAAGGTGGAAATTAGTGGGATGACAGAAGTGAGTGGAGAACTGAAGAATTAACAAGTATTTCAGAGTTTTTCCTAAAGTGTGCCTACTTATTTTTACAGAAAAAATTTACACTGGAGAAACTTTGCAGAAATTATTTTAACCAAGAGACCAATGTTAACATCACCAAAAATAGAACGAGACAATGTCATGTGCCTAGTGATAGAATGAACTGGAAATGACACAAAAACAGACAAATACAAATTAAGAGGCATTCCACTAAATAAGTAGGCTCTACTCCTTAAAGTATCAAAATAACATAAGACAAAGACAGGCTGGGTTCAGTGGTTCACAATTTGTAATCCCAGCACTTTTTGAAGCTGAGGTGGGAGGCTCACTTGAAGTCAGGAGTTGGAGACCACCCTGGGAAATAGTGAAACCCCATCGCTACAAAAGAAAATTTAAAAATTCACTAGGTGGCATGTGTCTGTAGTCCTAGTTACTGGGGAGGCTGAGGCAGGGGGATTGCTTGAGCCTAGAAGTTTGAGGTTACAATAGCTATGATCACACCACTGCACTCCAGCCTGGGCAACAGAATGAGACCCTGTATATAATAATAATAATAATTTTTTTTTAAAGACACAGAAAGACTGAGGACCTATTGCAGAATGAAGGTCAAAGAGCAGAAAAGAAAACATAACACAACCATGTGCTGGACTCTGGGTGATGACATTTAACTCGTCTATAGATTCAGTAATAATATTGTATTTGGGTTCATTTTGGACAGTGGTAATTGTGTTGTGAAGATATACAATGATGTTCTTGTTTTTAGGAAACACATACTGAAGTTTAAAGGGTAGCTGAGTGTAGAGTCATTTCAGAGTAAGATTCTCTTGGTGCCCATAGTCTTAGGGGAACCTCACACTTTTGTGGGCTTTACCTCTGGAATCTCCACCAAGTTATTATAGTAAATAAATAAATAAACAAACAAACAAACAACAACAAAACAGGAAAAATCGACTCCAGGTTCTAGCCTGAGGAGGAGAAGAGTAATCCTTGTGAAATGTGCTGAGAGCCTTCTGCATAAAAAAGGCCTACACTCTCCGAGGAAACAAAACTTTACCAGGGCCTTGTCCTGGAGCTATGAAGAGGTGCATTCCTCTCACTTCACTAGCATTCCTGTCTCAACTAAGACGAAGAAAAAAAAATACATATATAAAAAGAAACACTAGTGAAAGTCATGGGACAGGGACACAGGAACATTAAAAGACTGAGGTTAATTGAAAAATTATACAATCTTCTTCTCTACCTTACTGCAATTACAACAAAACTTTTGTTTAATAATGGTGGATTACAGAGCTGCAAGACATAGACTTTCTGCAATGAGGAGCACTTAGGGAAGTACAAAATCAAGAGGGGAGACAAAAACAAGGACCCTAGAGGAGTTTGAAGCCTCTGGCACATAGAGCTACAACAAACATTGAACAAAGCCCAAACACTAGCCAGATTAACATAAATCCTCACATTACAGGTCTATTTACTTCACTTCCTAGTATGTAATACAACAAGTATGGTTTCACAAATGAATGAATGAATGAATGAATGGCATGTCAACAGCAAAAAGGAAGAAAAAGAAACAAGAAAATAAACAACAAAAAACAAAGTCTGAAGAGTCAAAGCAAAGATCAGACCCAGATTCAGGTATGTTACAAATATTGTAATTATCAGGCAAATAATTGTAAATGTCTATGATTAATATGTTAGGAGATCTAACACAAAAAGTAGACAATGTGCAAGAACAGATGGAACAGTAACCAGAGAGACAAAACTCTAAGAAAGAATCAAAATAAAATGGTGAAAATTTTAAAAATATCTTAACACAAGTAGAAAAAATATTTGATGGACTCATCAGTAGAATCAATACAGTCAAGGGAAGAACTAGTGAGCTTGAGTATAAATCTACAGAAACTTCCCAAATTGAAATGTCAAAAAAAAAAAAAAAAAAAAAAGAAAAAGAAAAAAAAAGAATAAAAACAAAAGACCAGAACATCCAAGAACTGTGAGACAAATTTAGGGATATAACATAAGATGTAACTAAGTAAAATAATGAAAAATAAATAGAAAAGAGAGCAAAAGAAATGTTTGAAATAATAATGTCCAAAAACTTTTCAAAATTAGTGGAAAACACAAAACCACAGGTCCAGTAATTTCAGAGAATGTCTAACCAAATAAATACAAATAAAGAGACAAAACTATATCTAGGCATAGGACATTCAAATTTTAATAAGCCAATGACAAAGAAAAGATCTTGAAATACTTTAGATGAAAAAAAAAATACTACCTATAAAGACACAAGCATAGAAATTACATTAGGTAAGAAACTATGCAATCAGAGGAATGGAGTAAAATCATATCTGTTTAAAGTTAACTGTTGAAAGAAACAAATCACCAACCTACTATTCTATCTCCAACAAAATTATCCTCAAAAATTAAA
The DNA here is from genome assembly GCF_047675955.1 of Chlorocebus sabaeus. Lineage (NCBI taxonomy): Eukaryota > Metazoa > Chordata > Mammalia > Primates > Cercopithecidae > Chlorocebus > Chlorocebus sabaeus. Next base: position 64,999,166 of record NC_132916.1, on the reverse strand, counting down.
GGAAAAATAAAGACTTTCTCAAAAAATCTAGGAGGATCAATCACCAGCAGACTGCTTGCATTAGTCTGTTTTTACACTGCCATAAGGAACTACCTGAGACTTGGTAATTTATGAAGAAAGGAGCTTTAATTGACTCACAGTTCTGTAGGCTTAATAGGAAGCATGACTGGAAGGCCTCAGGACACTTACAATCATGTTGGAAGGCAAGCACATCTTCACTTAGCAGGAGAGAGAAAAAGAAAGACAGAGAGAGAGGAAGTGCCATACACTATTGAACCATCACATCTCATGAGAACAGCTTGTGGGAAATCTGCCCCCATGATTCAATCACCTCTTACCAAATTCCTCCACTGACATGTGGGGATTACAATTCAACATGAGATTTGGATGAGGAAACAGGGTCAAACCATATCATTCTGACCCTGGCCCCTCCCAAGTCTCATGCTGTTCTCACACTTCAAACCAAATCATGCTTTCTCTTCAATCCCCCGAAGTCTTAATTCATTCTAGCATTAATCCAAAAGTCCACCTCCAAAGTCTCATCTGATAAGGCAAGTACCTTCCACCTATGATCCTATAAACTCAAAACCATGTCTATTACTTCCAATATATGGCATTTGCTAAATTCTCCATATGAAAATGGAAAAATTGGCCAGTACAAGGGGGCTACAGGCCCCATGCAAGTCCGAAACCCAGCAGGACAGTCATTAAATCCTAAAGTTCCAAAATAATCTTCTTTGACTCCATGTCTCAGATCCAGGACACACTGATGCAAAGGTTGAGCACCCATGGCCTTGGGCAGCTCCATCCATGTGGCTTTGCAGCGTACAACCCCTGCAGCTGCCTTCATTTACTGGCATTGAGTGTCTGTGGCTTTTCCAGACACACAGTGCAAGCTGTTGGTGGATCTACCATTCTGGGGTCTGGAGGACAGTGGCTCTCTTCTTACAGTTCTACCAGGCAGTGCCCCAGTGGGGACTCTGTATGGGGGCTCCAACCCCACATTTTCCCTTTGCACTTCCCTAGTAGAGGTTCTCCCTGAGTGCTCCTCCCTTGCTGCAGACTTCTGCCTGGACATCCAAGCATTTCCATACATCCTGTGAAATTTAGGCAGATTTTCCCAAACCTCAGCTCTTGCCTTCTGCACATCCCCACTTCCAGCCACCAAGGCTTGGGCCTTTCACTCTTTGAAGCAACAACCCAAGCTGTACCTTGGTTTCTTTGAGTCACAGCTGGAGTTGGAATGGCTGGGATGCAGGATGCCATGACATGTATTGAGAGTGCACAGAGCAACTGGGCCGTAGGTCTGGCCCATGAAATCATTTACCCCTTCTAGGCCTCTGGGCATGTGATGGGAGGGGTTCCTCTGAAGGTTTCTGAAATGCCCTGTAGACATTTTCCCCATTGTCTTAGTGATTAACATTCAGATCCTCCTTACTTATGCAAACTTCTGCAGCAGGCTTGAATTCCTCCCCCTAAAATGGTTTTTTTTTTTTTTTTTTTTTTCTCTACCACATGGTCAGGTGGCATATTTTTCAAACCTTTATGCTTTGCTTCCCTTTTAAACATAAGTTCCAATTTCAAACCATCTCTTTGTAAATGCATATGACTGTACGCTTTTAGAAAAAGGCAGATTACCTCTTTAATGCCTTGCTACTGGAAATTGCTTACACTAGATGCCCTAAACCATCTCTCTCAAGTTCAAAGTTTCACAGATTTCTAGGGAAGGGGCAAAATGCTGCCAGTCTCTTTGCTAAAGCATAGCAAGAGTGACTCTAGTATTTGCTTTACCCAGTTCCAAAGTTGTTTTCACATTTTCAGGTATCTTTATTGCAGTACCCCACTTCTGGTACCAATTTTCTGTATTAGTACATCTCTCACTGCTCTAAAGAACTACCTGTGACTGGGTAAGTTATGAAGAAAAAAGTTTAATTGGCTCATAGTTCTGCAGGCTTAGCAGGAAGCATGACTGGGAGGCATTGGGAAACAAAATTATGGCAAAAGGGGAAGCAAACACATCTTCACATGTTGGAATGAGAGAGAGAGAGAGAGAGAGAGAAAAGAAATACCACAAACTTTTAAACCATCAAATATTGTGAGAAATCACTCCCTATCATGAGAACAGCATGGAGGAAATATGTCCCCATAATCCAATCACCTCCTACCAGGTCCCTCCCTAAAAATTGGGACTTACAACTCAACATGAGATTTAGGTGGTGGCACAGAAGCAAACCATATCACAGATGATGCAAGAAATATTAAAAAATATTCTTCAGGCAGAAGGAAGATGATTTGAATCAGAAAGTCATCTCTACACATAAAAAGATCCTCAGAGAAGAAATAAATAAAAGTAAAATAAAACCTATTTTTCTTATATTTAATTGATTTATAATACAAATAATAATTGTTATAGTGCTTTGGGTAATTATTATATATGAATATATGAAATAAATGACAAAAATTTCACAAGGATAGGAGGGAAAAATTGGGAATATTCTGATATAAGACCTCTGCACTACACAGGGAGCAGAATAAGATTATTTGAAAGTGGACTTAGGCTAGTAAAAAATGTTTATTGGTGAATGTATAATGTAAACTGTAGACAAAGTACGAAAATGTTCAAAGAAGAAGTGAAAAATACTATGCTAAGAGAGAAGATAAAAATCAATCACAAAACGTACCCAATTAAAACCAGAGCAAGCAAGAAAATAACTTTGGCAATAGGTAGACAATATTTTAACATACAGTTGCTATTAATCCAAATATATAAATAATCACTTTAAATGTGAGTGGTCTAAATACACCACTTTTAAAAGCAGAGATATTGAGAGTGGGTAAAAGCAAATCCAAAGAGTATATTATTTATAAAACACTGCAGTTTAAATATAAAGACTCTAATAAGTTAGGAGCAGAAAGGTGGAAAAAATAAAACATGCTAACACAAATCAAAAGAGAGCTGTAACTTTGAGTAACTGTGTTAATTTCTGACAAAACAGACTTGAGAGTGCAGAAAAACATTAGGTATAAACATTAGAACTACATAATGATAAAGAAATTACTTCTTGAACACATAAAAATCCTAAATGGATTTTCACCCACCCATCAAAACATATGAAGCAATAATAAATAAAATTTAAAAGAAAAATAGGCAAATCTACTGTTTTAGTTGAAAACTTCAACACCTGACTATCAGTAATTATTAGATCAAATAGAAACAAAGTTACTAAAAATATAGTTGACCTGAATAACACTGCCAGTCAATTTTATCTAAATAACTTTTATAGAAGACTTTATCTAAAACTGGTAGAAGACACATTCCTCTCAAGCTCACATGGGACATACACCATGATTGACCACATTATAAACATAAAATACACCTTAACAAATTTAAAAGTATACAAATCCTACAAGTATGTTCTCATAATATAAGGGACCAATAACTGAAAGATAGTTAAAAAATTCCAAATATTTGGAGAACAAACAACATACTTTTAAATAACACATGGGTCAAAGAATCTCCAAAAAATTGAAAAATATTTTGAACTAAATGATAATGAAAATAAAACACCAAAATTTGTAGAATGTATCAAAGCAGTATTTACAGGGAAATTTATACTATTAAATGCACACACTAGAAAGCTAAAAATACCTAAAAATCAATGACCTAAACTTCCAACTTAAGAAACTAGAGACAGAAAAGAAATTCAAACTTAAAGTAAGCAGAAAAAAAGAAACAGCAAAAATCAGAGCAGAAATAAGTGAAATTGAAAAGAACAAAACAACAAAATCAACAAAACCAAAAGATGAGTTTTTGCAAAGATTAATAAAATTGATAAACCTCTAGCCAGGCTAACCAAACATAATAATGATAAAATTAAATTAAATAGAGAAGACAAATAGCTAATACCACAATTGAAAAAAGGTCATCACTACAGACCCCATAAACATTAAAGGAAAATCAAGAGGTATGATGTAAAACTACATGTCCACAAATTTGATACATTTGGTTGAAATAAACCATTTCATGAAAGATGAATTATGAAAACTCACACAAGTAGAAATAAGTAATTTGAATAGCTTTATATTTATTACAGTAAGAGAATTAGTAAAAAAAAAAAAAAAAAAAAAACCTTCTAAAAAAGAAACAATCAAGAACAGATGGTTACACAGTGAATTCTACTAAATATTCAGTTTTAAAATATTATCAAATCTCCACAACCTCTTCCAGGAAATAGAAACCAAAGGAATACCTCTTACCTGATTCAGTGAGGCCAGCATTATCCCAACACCAAAACCAGATAAATGCATTACAGAAAAGAAATGCTTTTCTGTACAGAAATGCTTTTTTTCTTATGAACATAGACACCACATTTCTCAACAAAATATTAGCAAAAATTGTTAACAAAAACTCTGGCCAACCCCAGTGACTCAGGTCTGTGATCCCAGTGCTTTGGAAATGTGAGGTTAGAGGATCACTTGAGGGTAGGAATTACAGACCAGCCTGGGCAACATTTGTTTTTCTACAAGAAAAATTCAACAAAATGTCAACAACTGAGTATAAACTGAGTTATATGCCACCACCAAGAAAGATTTACTCCACCTATATAAGTCTGGTTCAACATTTGAAAATCATTCAATACCTCAGCAATAGATTAACAAAGAAAAATCATATAATTATATCAATTAATGCAAAAATGCATTTGACAAAGACCCAACAGCTATTTATGAAAAGACTCTAAGCAAACTAGGAACAGGGGTAAACTTCTACAATTTAATTTTAAAAATCTACAAAACATGTACAATCAACATCATTCTAAATGATGAGAAACTGATCATATTTCTCACAAGATCAGCAAAAAGACAAGAATTGCCTCCCTCCCCACTTATATTTAACATTATACTGGAAGCCCTAGCCCTAACTAGTATAATAAGACAATAGAAGGAAACGAAACATTTAAATTTGAAAGAAAGAAAGAAAACATCCTAGTTGCAGATAACATAAATGTTTACTGGAAAATTCCAAAGAATCACTAAAAAGTTCCCAGAACTAATAAGAGAGTAGAGCAAGTTCACAGGTTGTAATGGCTAATATACAAAACTCAATTGTTGTTATATCTTCTAGGAATAAATACACGAAATTTGAAATTTAAATGAAAGCCATATAGTTTACTAAGGTACCTCCAAAATAAAGTAAGTAGGTATATATCAAACAAAATATGTATAAGACATGCATATATATATCAGAAGTGCAAACACTTATTTTTAAAAAATCAAAGAAAATCTAGGTAAATCAAGAGATATTATTTGTTCAGTGATTAAGAGACTCAATATTGTGAAGACAGCAAACCTTCCCAACTACACATATTCAATTCAAAATTAATCAAAATCTCAATTTATTTTGGAGATATGGACATACTTGTCATAAACTTTACATGGAAAGTCTATGGAATCAGATAACCTTGTATACTGAAGAAGAATAAACTTCAAGGATTCACATAACTTAATTTCAAGACTTGATGTAAGGCTATATTCATAAAAGAGTGTAATATTGGCAAAAAATAGACACATAGATAATGGAGAAGGATAGAGAACCCAGAAGTAGACCCACACAAATATAATCAACTGATCTTTGACAAAGAAGCAAAGGCAATTCAATGTATAAAGAATGATCATTTCAACAAAATGGTGCTGGAAATTTTGACAACCATACGAACAGAGGTAGAACAGGATGGCAGAATAGAAGGCTCCACTAAGTATCCCTCCCCACAAGGACACCAAGTTAACAAATATCTACTCATAAAAACACCTTCATAAGAACCAAAAATTACAGCATGGAAGAGCACAAGTGGGCTCTTGGGGTCATCAGTTCCACAACTTGACACTTGGATGGCATTTCTGGACCTGCCCTGGGCCAGAGGGGAGCTCCCTGCCCTGCAGGGTGAGTATCAGGCCAGGTAGTATTCACCACCAGCTGACTTAAGGGAACTTGGGCCTTGAGGGAACATTGGTGGTAGTTTGGCAGTACTTCTTGTGTCCTAAGGTGACAGTAGCTACAGAATGAGGCTTCTCCGATTTTGGAAGAAGAAAGGAAAAGTAGAAGAACTGTGTTTTATGGTTTGAGTGCCAGCTTAGCTGCACTACAATAGATTACCAGGTAGATGTCTAAGGTATTTTACTTCAGTCCCTGCCTCCTGAATGGTACTTCTGGACCCACCCAGGGCCTGGTGGACCTCACTGCCTTGAAAGGAAGGACATAGACTCGGCTGGCTTTGCAACCCACTGATTGTAGAGCCCCTACTTTCATGGCCTTGAATGAAAGTAGGATAGGAAGTAGTCAGCAAGTGGTTACAGCAGGCCTTAGGTAAGACCCAGTGCTGTGCTAGCTTCAGGCCTGACCAAGTATGGTCCCAGCAGTGGTGGCCACAGGGGTGCTTATGTCATTTTACCCTCAACTTAGGTCATGACCTAAGCTGTATCTGTTTTCTTCCCTTACTTTCTTCCCAACATACAGAGTCTCTCTCTATATATGTCTGTTCTGAGCCACCTAAAGTTGAGGGCAAAATGACACAAGCACCCCTGTAAATGAAGTACTGCCAAACTACCACCAATGTTCCCTCAAGGCCCAAGTTCCCTGAAGTCAGCTGGTGGTGAATACTGCCTGGCCTGATACTCATGCTGTTCTCCTGATAGTGAGTGAGTTCTTATTAGGTCTGATGGTTTTATAAGCATCTGGTATTTCCCCCGCTTGCACTCACTCTCTCCTTCTGCCCTGTGAAGGGGTGCCTCCTGCCATGATTGTAAGTTTCCTGAGGCCTCCCCCGCCATGCAGAACTGTGAGTCAACACAACTTTTTCTTTTTATAAATTACCCAGTCTCAGGCAGTTATTTATAGCAGTGTGAGAGCAGACTAATGCAAGATGCAAATCAATCAGTGTGATACATCATATCAACAGAATGAAGGACAAAAACCATGTGAGCATTTCAATTGATGCTGAAAAAGCATTTGACAAAATTCTACGTCCCTTAATGATAAAAAAAAAAAAAAACCCTCAAAAAACTGAGGCTAGAAGAACATACCTCAACATAATAAAGCCATGCATGACAGACCCACAGCTAGTAACATACTGAATTGGGAAAAACTGAAAGCCTTTCCTCTAAGATCTGGAACATGACAAGGATGCTCACTGTCACCACTGTTATTCAACACAGTTCTGGAAGTCCTAACTAGAGCAATTAGACAAGAGAAAGATATAAAGGGCCTTCAAATAGAAAAGGAAGAAGTAAAATTATCCTTGTTTGCAGATGATGTGTTATTATACGTGAAAAAAACCTAAAGACTCCACGAGAAAACTATTAGAACTATCAAACAAATTCAGTAAAGTTGCTGGATACAAAAGCAACATAAAAAAATCAGTAGCATTTCTATATGCCAACAGTGAACAATCTGAAAAAGAAACTTAAATAGTAATTTCATTTACAATAGCTATATATATAATTAAATACCTAGGAATTAACCAAAGAAGTGAAAGATCTCTCTAATGAAAACTATAAAACACTTATGAAAGAAATTGAAGAGGACACCAAAAAATGGAAAAAAAAATTCTATGTTTATGGATTGGAGGAATTAATATTGTTAACATGTTCATACTACCCAAAACAATCTATAGATTCAATAAAATCTCTATCAAAATACCAATGACATTCTCCACAGAAATAGAAAAAAATAAATAAATAAACCACAAAAGACCCACAATACCCAATGCTATTCTAAGCCAAAAAAAAAAAAAAAAAAACTGGAGGAATCATATGACTTCAAATTATACTCCAGAGATATAGTAACCAAAATATGATACTGTCATATAAAGACACGTAGACCAATGGAACAGACTAGAGAACCCAGAAACAAATCTGCCCACCTGCAATGAACAAATCTTTGACGAAGGTGCCAAGAGAATATATACTGGGGAAAAGGCAGTATCTTCAAAAGATGGTGCTGGGAAGACTGGATATCCAAAAGCAGAAGAATAAAACTAGACCCCTATCTCATGCCATATAAAAAAAAAATCAAATCAAAATGAATTAAAGACTTAGCTCTAAAACCTCAAATCATGAAATTACTATGAGAAAACATTGGGGAACATCTCCAGGACATTGGTCTGGGCAAAAATTTCTCAAGCAATACCCCACAAACAGAGACAAGCAAAGCCAACACAGACAAATGGGATCACACCAAATTAAAAAGCTTTTCCTTAGCAAAGTATACAATCAACACAATAAAGAGACAACACACAGAATGGAAGAAAATATTTGCAAACTACCTATCTGACAAGGGATTTATAGAGAGATCAAACAACTCTATAGAAACATCTCATAATCCAATGAAAAAATTGGCAAAAGATTTGAGTTGACATTTCTCAAAAGAAGACATGCAAATGGCAAACAGGCATATGAAGAGATGCTGAACATCATTGATTATCAGAGAAATGCAAATCAAAACTACAATATGATATCATCTCACCCCAGTTAAAATGGCTTATATCCAAAAGACAGGTAATAACATATGCAGGTGAGGATGTGAGAAAAGGGAATACTTATACACTGTTGGTGGGAATGTAAATTGGTACAACCACTATGGAGAACAGTTTGGAAGTTCCTCAAATCTCTAAAATTGAGTTTTAAAAATTTTAAAAATTAAAAAACAATGGATTCCTAACTCCATCACATAATATAGGAATCCCACTGCTGGGTATATACCCAAAAGAAAGGAAATTAGTATATCAAAGAGATATCTGCACTTCTATTCTTTGTTGCCGCAACGTTTATAATAACTAAGATTAGGAAGCAACCTAAGTGTCCATCAGCAAATTAATAGATAAGGTAAATGTGGTACATACACACAATGGAGTACTATTCAGCCACAAAAATTAATGAGATCCAGTCATTTGCAACAACGTGAATAAAACTCGAGGTCATTATGGTGAGTGAAATAAAGCACAGAAAGGCAAACATTGCATGTTCTCATTAATTTGTGGCATCTAAATATCAAAACAATTGAATTATTGGGTGTAGAGAGTGAAGGATGATTAACAGAAGCTAAAAGAGCAGCGGGGGTTGGGTGAGGAGGTGGGCATGATTAATGGGTACAAAAAATAGAAAGAATGAATAAGATCTACTATTTGATAGCACAACAGGGCTACTATAGTCAATAATAACTTAATTGTACATTTTTGAATAACTTAAAGAGTGTCATTGAATTGTTTGTAACTCAAAGGATAAATGCTTGAAGGAATAAATGCCCTATTCTTCATAATGTGCTTATTTCACATGGCAGGCATGTATCAAAACATCTCTTGTACCCCATAAATGTATATACCTCTATGCATCCACAAATTAAAAAAAAAAATTTACTACACTAAATAATTACACTAAACTTAGTTGTATTCCTTAACACTAGCCATAATGTCATAGTGTTATTTAAAATATACCATTTATGACAGCAACCAAAATTATAACAGGGTATAAAAAACCAGTGAAAGATATTTAAAAGTTTTATTTTAAAAATTTGGAAACTTTTGAATGACTTTTAAAAGACCAATGTAATCTCCATCCAGAAAAAATTAATATGATAATGATGTTATTTCTATCCAAGTAAGCTATACATTCAAAGTAGGTGACACACCAGCCTGATTCTTAAATGTATATGACATTGAAAAAGGAAAAAGAATAGACAAGACAACTTTGAGGAAGAAAATCTCAGTAAAAAATTTGCCATACTGAGAGAATTCAACTGGGGGGGGGCGGAGCAAGATGGCCAAATAGGAACAGCTCCAGTCTCCAACTCCCAGCGCGAGCCACACAGAAGACCAGTGATTTCTGCATTTTCAACTGAGGTACTGGGTTAATCTCACTAGGGAGTGCCGGACAATTGGTGCTGATCAGCTGCTGCAGCCCGACCAGCTAGAGCTGAAGCAGGGCGAGGCATCGCCTCACCTGGGAAAGGCAAGGGGAAAGAGAATCCCTTTTCCTAGCCAGGGGAACTGAGACACACAACACCTGGAAAATCGGGTAACTCACATCCCAATACTGTGCTTTAAGCAAACAGGCACACCAGGAAATTATATCCCACGCCTGGCCGGGAGGGTCCCACGCCCACGGAGCCTCCCTCATTGCTAGCACAGCAATTTGCGATGTCGCGGGAAGGCAGCAGCCAGGCTGGGGGAGGGGTGCCCGCCATTGCTGAAACTTAAGTAGGTAAACAAAGCCCCTGGGAAGCTCAAACTGGGTGGAGCTCACAGAAGCTCAAGGAAACCTGCCTGTCTCTGTAGACTCCACCTCTGGGGACAGGGCACAGTAAACAAAAGCAGCAGAAACCTCTGCAGATGCAAATGACTCTGTCTGACAGCTTTGAAGAGAGCAGTGGATCTCCCAACATGGAGGCTGAGATCTGAGAAGGGACAGACTGCCTGCTCAAGTGGGTCCCTGACCCCTGAGTAGCCTAACTGGGAGACATCCCCTACTAGGGGCAGTCTGACACCCTACACCTCACAGGGTGGAGTACACCCCTGAGAGGAAGCCTCCAAAGCAAGAATCAGACAGGTACACTCGCTGTTCAGCAATATTCTATCTTCTGCAGCCTCTGCTGCTGACACCCAGGCAAACAGGGTCTGGAGTGGACCTCAAGCAATCTCCAACAGACCTACAGCTGAGGGTCCTGACTGTTAGAAGGAAAACTATCAAACAGGAAGGACACCTACACCAAAACCCCATCAGTACGTCATCATCATCATCAAAGATCAGAGGCAGATAAAACCACAAAGATGGGGAAAAAGCAGGGCAGAAAAGCTGGAAATTCAAAAAATAAGAGCGCATCTCCCCTGGCAAAGGAGCGCAGCTCATCACCAGCAACGGATCAAAGCTGGACGGAGAATGACTTTGACGAGATGAGAGAAGAAGGCTTCAGTCCATCAAACTTCTCAGAGCTAAAGGAGGAATTACGTACCCAGCGCAAAGAAACTAAAAATCTTGAAAAAAAAGTGGAAGAATTGATGGCTAGAGTAATTAATGCAGAGAAGGTCATAAATGAAATGAAAGAGATGAAAACCATGACACGAGAAATACGTGACAAATGCACAAGCTTCAGTAACCAACTCGATCAACTGGAAGAAAGAGTATCAGCGATTGAGGATCAAATGAACAAAATGAAGAGAGAAGAGAAACCAAAAGAAAAAAGAAGAAAAAGAAATGAACAAAGCCTGCAAGAAGTATGGGATTATTTAAAAAGACCAAATCTACGTCTGATTGGGGTGCCTGAAAGTGAGGGGGAAAATGGAACCAAGTTGGAAAACACTCATCAGGATATCATCCAGGAGAACTTCCCCAACCTAGTAGGGCAGGCCAACATTCAAATCCAGGAAATACAGAGAACACCACAAAGATACTCCTTGAGAAGAGCAACTCCAAGACACATAATTGCCAGATTCGCCAAAGTTGAAATGAAGGAAAAAATCTCAAGGGCAGCCAGAGAGAAAGGTCAGGTTATCACAAAGGGAAGCCCATCAGACTAACAGCAGATCTCTTGGCAGAAACTCTACAAGCCAGAAGAGAGTGGGGGCCAATATTCAACATTCTTACAGAAAAGAATTTTAAACCCAGATTTTCATATCCAGTCAAATTAAGTTTCATAAGTGATGGAGAAACAAAATCCTTTACAGATAAGCAAATGCTTAGAGATTTTGTCACCACTAGGCCTGCCTTACAAGAGACGCTGAAGGAAGCACTAAACATGGAAAGGAACAACCAGTACCAGCCATTGCAAAAACATGCCAAAATGTAAAGACCATTTAGGCTAGGAAGAAACTGCATCAACTAACGAGCAAAATAACCAGTTAATATCATAATGGCAGGATCAAGTTCACACATAACAATATTAACCTTAAATGTAAATGGACTAAATGCTCCAATTAAAGACACAGAGTGGCAAACTGGATAAAGAGTCAAGACCCATCAGTCTGCTGTATTCAGGAGACCCATCTCACACGCAGAGACATACATAGGCTCAAAATAAAGGGATGGAGGAAGATTTACCAAGCAAATGGAGAACAAAGAAAAGCAGGGGTTGCAATACTAGTCTCTGATAAAACAGACTTTAAACCATCAAAGATCAAAAGAGACAAAGAAGGCCATTACATAATGGTAAAAGGATCAATTCAACAGGAAGAGCTAACTATCTTAAATATATATGCACTCAATACAGGAGCACCCAGATTCATAAAGCAAGTCCTTAGAGACTTACAAAGAGACTTAGACTCCCATACAATAATAATGGGAGACTTCAACACTCCACTGTCAACATTAGACAGATCAACGAGACAGAAAGTTAACAAGGATATCCAGGAATTGAACTCATCTCAGCAGCAAGCAGACCTAATAGACATCTACAGAACTCTCCATCCTAAATCAACAGAATATGCATTCTTCTCAGCACCACATCGCACTTATTCCAAAATTGACCACATAATTGGAAGTAAAGCACTCCTCAGCAAATGTACAAGAACAGAAATTGTAACAAACTGTCTCTCAGACTACAGTGCCATCAAACTAGAACTCAGAACTAAGAAATTCAATCAAAACCACTCAACTACATGGAAACTGAACAACCTGCTCCTGAATGACTACTGGGTACATAACGAAATGAAGGCAGAAATAAAGATGGTCTTTGAAACCAATGAGAACAAAGATACAACATACCAGAATCTCTGGGACACATTTAAAGCAGTGTGTAGAGGGAAATTCATAGCACTAAATGCCCACAAGAGAAAGCAGGAAAGATCTAAAATTGACACTCTAACATCACAATTAAAAGAACTAGAGAAGCAAGAGCAAACACATTCAAAAGCTAGCAGAAGGCAAGAAATAACTAAGATCAGAGCAGAATTGAAGGAGATAGAGACACAAAAAAACCTCCAAATAATCAATGAATCCAGGAGTTGGTTTTTTGAAAAGATCAACAAAATTGACAGACCACTAGGAAGACTAATAAAGAAGAAAAGAGAGAAGAATCAAATAGACTCAAAAAAAAATGATAAAGGGGATATCACCACTGACCCCACAGAAATACAAACTACCATCAGAGAATACTATAAACACCTCTATGCAAATAAACTAGAAAATCTAGAAGAAATGGATAATTTCCTGGACACTTACACTCTTCCAAGACTAAACTAGGAAGAAGTTGAATCCCTGAATAGACCAAAAGCAGGCTCTGAAATTGAGGCAATAATTAATAGCCTCCCAACCAAAAAAAGTCCAGGACCAGATGGATTCACAGCTGAATTCTACCAGAGGTACAAAGAGGAGCTGGTACCATTCCTTCTGAAACTATTCCAATCAATAGAAATAGAGAGAAAAAGCCTCATTTTATGAGGCCAACATCATCCTGATACCAAAGCCTGGCAGAGACACAATGAAAAAGGAGAATTTTAGACCAATATCCCTGATGAACATCGATGCAAAAATCCTCAAAAAAATACTGGCAAACCGGATTCAGCAGCACATCAAAAAGCTTATCCACCATGATCAAGTGGGCTTCATCCCTGGGATGCAAGGCTGGTTCAACATTCGCAAATCATTAAACATAATCCAGCATATAAACAGAACCAAAGACAAGAACCACATCATTATCTCAATAGATGCAGAAAAGGCTTTTGACAAAATTCAACAGCCCTTCATGCTAAAAAAGCTCAATAAATTCGGTATTGATGGAACGTACCTCAAAATAATAAGAGCTATTTATTACAAACCGACAGCCAATATCATACTGAATGGGCAAAAACTGGAAAAATTCCCTTTGAAAACGGGCACAAGACAGGGATGCCCTCTCTCACCACTCCTATTCAACATAGTGTTGGAAGTTCTGGCTAGGGCAATCAGGCAAGAGAAAGAAATCTAGGGTATTCAGTTAGGAAAAGAAGAAGTCAAATTGTACCTCTTTGCAGATGACATGATTGTATATTTAGAAAATCCCATTGTCTCAACCCAAAATCTCCTTAAGCTGATAAGCAACTTCAGCAAAGTCTCAGGATACAAAATTAATGTGCAAAAATCACAAGCATTCTTATACACCAGTAACAGACAAACAGAGAGCCAAATCATGAATGAACTTCCATTCACAATTGCTTCAAAGAGAATAAAATACCTAGGAATCCAACTTACAAGGGATGTGAAGGACCTATTCAGGGAGAACTACAAACCACTGCTCAGTGAAATAAAAGAGGACACAAACAAATGGAAGAACATACCATGCTCATGGATAGGAAGAATCAATATCATGAAAATGGCCATACTGCCCAAGGTTATTTATAGATTCAATGCCATCCCCATCAAGCTACCAATGAATTTCTTCACAGAATTGGAAAAAACTGCTTTAAAGTTCATATGGAACCAAAAAAGAGCCCACATTGCCAAGACAATCCTAAGTCAAAAGAACAAAGCTGGAGGCATCACGCTACCTGACTTCAAACTATACTACAAGGCTACAGTAACCAAAACAGCATGGTACTGGTACCAAAACAGAGATATAGACCAATGGAACAGAACAGAGTCCTCAGAAATAATACAACACATCTACAGCCACCTGATCTTTGACAAACCTGAGAGAAACAAGAAATGGGGAAAGGATTCCCTATTTAATAAATGGTGCTGGGAAAATTGGCTAGCCATAAGTAGAAAGCTGAAACTGTATCCTTTCCTTACTCCTTATACGAAAATTAATTCAAGATGGATTAGAGACTTAAATGTTAGACCTAATACCATAAAAACCCTAGAGGAAAACCTAGGTAGTACCATTCAGGACATAGGCATGGGCAAAGACTTCATGTCTAAAACACCAAAAGCAACGGCAGCAAAAGCCAAAATTGACAATTGGGATCTCATTAAACTAAAGAGCTTCTGCACAGCAAAAGAAACTACCATCAGAGTGAACAGGCAACCTACAGAATGGGAGAAAATTTTTGCAATCTACTCATCTGACAAAGGGCTAATATACAGAACTTACAAGGAACTCAAACAAATTTACAAGAAAAAAACAAACAACCCCATCAAAAAGTGGCCAAAGGATATGAACAGACATTTCTCAAAAGAAGACATTCATACAGCCAACAGACACATGAAAAAATGCTTGTCATCACAGGCCATCAAAGAAATGCAAATCAAAACCACAATAAGATACCATCTCACACCAGTTAGAATGGGGTCATTCAAAAGTCAGGAAACAACAGGTGTTGGAGAGGATGTGGAGAAATAGGAACACTTTTACACTGTTGGTGGGATTGTAAACTAGTTCAACCATTATGGAAAACAGTATGGAGATTCCTCAAGGATCTAGAACTAGATGTACCATAAGACCCAGCCATCCCATTACTGGGTATATACCCAAAGGATTATAAATCATGCTGCTATAAAGACACATGAACACGTATGTTTATTGCAGCACTATTCACAATAGCAAAGACCTGGAATCAACTCAAATGTCCATCAGTGACAGATTGGATTAAGAAAATGTGGCACATATACACCATGGAATACTATGCAGCCATAAAAAAAGGATGAGTTTGTGTCCTTTGTAGGGACATGGATGCAGCTGGAAACCATCATTCTTAGCAAACTATCCCAAGAACAGAAAACCAAACACCGCATGTTCTCACTCATAGGTGGGAACTGAACAACGAGATCACTTGGACTCGGGAAGGGGAACATCACACACCGGGGCCTATCATGGGGAGCGGGGAGGGGGGAGGGATTGCATTGGGAGTTATTCCTGAGGTAAATGACAAGTTGATGGGTGCAGCACAGCAACATGGCACAAGTATACATATGTAACAAACCTGCACGTTATGCACATGTACCCTAGAACTTAAAGTATAATAATAATAAAAAATAAATAAATATATAAATAAAAGAAAAAAAAATTTGCCTTACTAAAGACAAGTGTCACAATAAAGTTATTATAATTATAATATTATGAAACTGAATCAGGAATAAACAAAAGATTTAAGCACAGAACAAGCAGAATGAATCATCTGTATATTTATTGAATTTTAGTTATTTATTAAAGAGATTGCATTGTAGCTTAATTAAGAAACATTGGATTATTCAATAAAAGATGCTATGAAAATGGTTGTACTTGTAAAAAAAATTAGATTTCTGACTCATATCATGTATAAGCAACTTAGGATACATGAACTATCTAATGTGAAAAGTAAAAATTTCAAATCTTAGAAGAAATTATAACAATAATTTTATGACAATGACATAGGAAAGATAAATTAAATTACATAAAAATTGAAAACATCTATGCATGATGGTTACTATAAAATACAAGAAAGATAAAAATAAGGATAGGATACTTACCACTCATAATCTTAACAAAAAATGATTAGTATATGGAACACATGATGAACTTAATATTAATAAGAAAAAGAGAAATATACCTTTTTAAAAATGAACAAAAGACATTACGAGACAATTTTATAGAAACAAAATGTTAATGGTAAAGAAATAGATATAAAATATGGTCAATATCAATTATAATGAGGAAAATATTAATTAAAACCACAATGATAAATCAGGCATAGTGGCAGGCACCTATAGTCTCAGCTACTCAGGAGGCCAAGGTGAGAAGTTCACTTGAGTCCAGAATTTCAAATCCAGTCCTGGCAGCACAGTGAGACACAGTTTCTTTTAAAATGAACCCACAGTGATAACTTTCCATACCCATTCGATTGATAAAATATTATTACTAATTGTTGAGAAGACTGTAGAACAACCTGAAATCATATCTAATGCTGTTGGAATGGTGATATGGTTTGACTGTGTCTCCACCCAAAATCTCTTCTTGAATTATAACCTGAATTATAATCCCCATGTGCTGGGGGAGGGACATCATGAGAGGTGATTCGATCATGCGGACGGGTCCCTCATGCTGTTCTTGTGATAGTGAGTGAGTTCTCATGAGATGTGATAGCTTTTCCCTACTTTCCTCTTCTCTTCACTTCTGTCTCCTGTTGTCATGTGAAGAGGGATGTGATTGCTTCTCCTCTACCATGATTGTAAAGTTTCCTGAGACCTCCCCAGCCATGTGGAACTGTGAGTCAATTAAACCTCTTTTATTTATAAATTACCCAGTCTCGGGCAACTCTTTACAGCAGTGTGAGAATGGACTAATACAGATGGTAAACCAGTTCACCCAGTTTTGAGATTTGGAGCAATATCTTGTATAACTGAAACTGAAGAATAGTTCTAAACTCACTATATATTCTAGAGTCAGAGAATATTAACTATGGCCTTTGGCACAAATCCGACCACTTGCCTGTTTATTTGTCACCTGGGAGCCAAGAATGATTTTTCCATTTTTAAATGGTTACATTTAAAGCATTATCTGAGTACCCACATAATATCCTTGATGTTGACTCTTAGGCAGGAAAATCTGAAACATTTTGTATCTGGCTTATTAAGAAAAAAATTGCTGACCCTTGTTCTAAAGAAACTTTCATACTTAATGAAATGTGTACATAAGCATTATTGTTTATAAATACTAGAAAATCAGAGACCCTGTAAATATCCATTAACAAGCTTTGTATTTTATATGCAAAAATAAAACACTTTACTATACTGGAATACTACAAGCAGTGAATTAAATGGACTAAAGCTTTGCCTATAACTATAGACACATTTAATATTGTACACTGTACAAAATAAAATTGTAGGAATATTTTACCATTTATATGAAGCTTAAAAATGTAATACAAAACTATGTGACAAGACAATACACTTTCAATGAAGGCATAAAGATGGAAACAATACAGACACTTAATTTTAACACATACTATTATGAAATGATGAAAGATGCAGTTGGTTAGGAAAAAACATTGTGCTTTAGCTATATTCATTATGTATGATGAACACTATGTTACATTTCTCAAAACTAGGAATCTGAAATGGGTATATTACCATTCACAAACTCAATTTAATTTTGATTTTAACAGTTTTTCCAAAATGTCCTCTTTCTATTTGGAGATCCATTTTTGGGTGATTCTTTGCATTTATTTGTCATCTCTCCTTGGTCTCCTCTGACCAGTGACAGTGTGTCAGCCTTTCCTCAGTTTTAATGAACTTGACAGACTTGAGGAGTACTGAGCAGATATCCTTTATAATGCCCTTCAATCTGAGTTGTTGTTGTTGTTTTTTAATGTTTCCTTATGCTCTGGGATTTTGGAAATAATATAGTAGAGGTGAAGTGCTCTTCTCCTTACCTCATATGAGGGACCAGATGATACTCATATAGCATCACTGATTCATTTAGTTTGTTCATCTCTTGGTTCACGCGCTTTTTCATAGGTTTCTCCTCTATACAATTACTCTTTTTGCCTTTCCCTACTTTGTTCTTTTGAGTTATCTGTGCAGGGAATTGAACTCCACCTCCTGTAGCAGGGAGTATCTTCATATACATGATTCCTCCTTAGAGGATTTAAAAATTAAAGTAACAGAGTTATTATATGGTAAAGTTGAATACTTCATATTAATTAGACTTTGTTATAATCAGTAGCCTTAATATATCAAATTAATATTTATTCAACTTGTAATCCTTATGGAGTAATTGAAGTGATAAACTGTAAAACATTAACTATCATAATACTTGGTAAGAAAAACTGATTTCAATAAGTGTAGAATTTTTTTGAATGACATTCTTAAGTAAACCTGTTATTGTTCCATTTATTTTTGCTCCTAGTGATGTGTATACTTAATTTGATTCTCCTCGAGGTTTACTTCTTTCATTTATAGTAACTCAGCATGCAATTCACAATACACTATATCTAACTACATTTCCTGTTTGCTACAAATAATTTTTTTCTAATGAGTAGTTCATGTAAGTTTATGTTTGTAAGAATATTGGCAAAAAAATTAGATGAAAAATCTTAAAGTGGAGTATCTAAAGCTTAATAAAAAAGGAACTCACTAAACTTTATACTACTTTAGTAGCAGGTCTAGGAAGGTTCAGTAGTCTTTTATTACTTCAAGATTTGTCTTTACTTGATTATTTTTAAAAGGTGATTATTTCCTGTGTGTTGTTTAAATTTTCATGTATATACTCAGAAATCAGGAGCATCTGTTTATGGAAGTAGCACAAGCATTGAAGTCAGACATTCAATTTCCTTCTCTCCCAATTACTAGCTTTGGGATTTTAGGAAACTTAAGTTAATTTGTATCCTGTTCCTCATTTGCAAAATGAATTCAATAGGAAAGTCAAGTGATAACAGATGTTGGCAAGATTATGGAGAAAAGAAGCCCTGTACACAGTTGGATGGAAGGCAGATTGGTGCCCTGTGTACAGGGCTTCTTTTGAAAAAACCTGTGCAGAGGTTCCTCAAGAAATTAAAAATAGAACCATATGACCCAGCAATCCTTCTGGGTATGTATACAAAAGAAATGAATGTCTCACCTTGTAAAGATGTCTGCACTCCTATGCTTATTGTAGCATTATTCACAACAGCCAATATTTGAAAACAATCTCAGTGTATGTCAGGAGTTCAATGCACAAAGAAGCTGTGGTATGCATACACAATGGACTATCACTCAGCCTTAAAAAAGGAGATCCTGCCATTTGCCACAACATGAATGAGCTTGGAGGACATTACACTAAGAGAAATAAGCCAGGCACAGAAAGAAAATATATTGCATAATCTCATTTATATGTGGAATCTAAAAGTAGAGATGAATAGTTACTAACTTTATAGAATTGTTATAAAGAGAAAAAGAATGATGCTTGCAAAGTACTCAGTGGAGTGCATGACGAAGAATAGACACTTACCATATTCTTTGGGTCTTCTCCCTTTGTAATGGAAACACCAGTGGTTCGGCCTAGGTCGGCTGCTCACTGAACGGAAAACCAATAACTAAGACAATGAGTATTGCCAGGGAAGAAGGCTTTAATTGGGTACTGCAACCAAGGAGATGAGAAATGAGTCTCAAATCCATCTCCTTGACTGACTAAAATTCGGGGTTTGCATAGTGGGGAAGCAGTGCAACTGCATGTGGGAAAACAGGAATTAGGAAGAGGAGTTGTCAATAGGCATCAGGTGGTCAGTTAGGCAATGGACTAAATAGATGATGGGTGAAGGGTCTGGCATCTCATTGCCCAGATACGGTGATCTAGTAAGTTTCAGTTCCCTGATACTATTATGGAACTGATTAATTCTTAGTAATTATGGTTTTGCCATTAAAAGTAATGGTAAAGTTGCAATTACTTCTGTGTCAACCTAATATTTGGGAGAATTGATGGTTTGTTTCCTAAGAAAGGAGCTCAGATAAGATAAATGTAAGATTCTCAAGTTTTAAGACTGTGAGGGTCAATTTCTGTGTTTATTGAAAAGAAACCATAAACATCAATTCTATAGGACTAATGAGTGAGTTACAAGTTCATCTTGAGGATTAGATAAGACTGTTCAAATTTCAGCTAAACTACTTATTTTTTCTTGTCTCAAGGGACATTCTGCAACTGACTCTGGTCTTCTTGTTTGAAAGAGAATAATATAGTTTAGTGATAAAATGTGCAAGCACCTAGCAAAATCTGTGATAATGTGGTTGATCAATCTTTATTTTTCCTTTACTTCCTCCTCATCTAGAACACCAACCAATATTTGTATTATGACTTATCACAGTTTTAAATTTGGCAAAGTCTTAGGTGCAAATTCACAATTATTAAGAACTCAAACTAATGGATAAAGACAAGGTAGAAACTACTTTTATAAGCAACACACTAAAACCATGGCAAAATCTAGGAGACCTGTGCTGGAGAGGCTGGGAAAATTGGCTATTTATTTTACTAACTCATGTGTGTCCTGTCTGCCTGTAGAGTATTTAAAGTAGACCCTGGGTTGGAACTAGGGGAATTTGAGTTTCAGTTCTGGCTTGGCCACTTATGGGCTGTATGACCTGGAATAAGTCACTTATTTATTCCGAGCCACAGTTTTCTGGTCTCTAAATAACAATAGGGTTACAGATTTTACTTGGTTGTTTTTGTAAAAGTCAAGATCTGATAAAATATATTTTAATATCTAACATATTATATGCAATGCATAATAAATATGCTTAGCAACTCTAAGGAGTCATGCATAATTACTAATGATCCTGTTTGGTTCTTTATATTTTATTTGAATGTGTCTGTAGAATGCAGAGTTAAAAGCTAAAATAATTTTAAAACAGAGTTCCATAACATTGTAGTTTTTGAGTCTTTGTTCTTTTCCAGTAAGCAGCTTCAGGTGTTCCACTCACCAAGCCCTCTGCCTGGAACAGTGTGGGTAGCATTGCCAGTGCCCTGGCTAACTACCAGCTTACCGGGAGGAGGACTTGTTTAATTGCCTGAATTCTGGCTTCACAAAGCAGCTTTCACAGCTAAAGCTGGAGCAGCTCACATCTGTGGCTGTCAGGATTCTGCCTTGCAAATGAAAAAACTCAGCTGTGCCTGGTCCCCACAGGACCCCAGGGGGTCCAAGCCTCATGCATAAAGTCAAAACACACAAGCTAATTTCCATATAGAATACAAATAACATATTCATTTAAGAAGATAACTCCTGAAACTTACTGCCCATATTGTTTTAAGCTCCTGTGCAAGTAATTACAATCCTGCTTAGGAAAAAGCAATGAAACCATTAGATCAAAAACAAGTTCCTTTTATTTTATTTGCACATGTGTCATCTCTGTGCACATTCTCAGTACTTTTCTTAAATACACTCAACCAGAACAATTTTTCTCCTTAATGTTGAGGTAATTTACAGTGTTACCACAGGCTATGTGCCCTGTGTGTGTGTATGTGTGTGTGCTCGTGCGTGCGTGCGCACACACGTGCACTGACACACATGAGCACACAAATGTAGTAGAGAAGGACTGGGGAGAAGGAGGGAGGACTTATTAGCTTTTATATATATGGGTATATTATTCATTTTATAGCTATAAATGTATAATTTTATTGCTATGCCATCAAAAGAAACACTTAGCTGCTGATAAGGTACAGGAATTCACAGGATGCTATGCAATAAAGTACCATGCTTGACTTCACATCTGAGAGCACCACTAGGGTTCTAATAATGACAACTCTGATGGTAAGATTTTAATTACTCAGCTACTGCTCAGTATAGCAACTGCATAAATAGGAGACAATGTACATCTTGTGCAATTTTGCAAACTTTCATTATTACCAACTATAGTGTTTTTTGTACTGTTTCAGCTTAGTTAAGCTGCAACTACACTCCCTTTTCTTTTATAATTCCTAGTTAGGGTTGGCCACAAGAAATATTAATACAAGATATGTAACATACAAATAGAAATAAACCAGCTGTCATCACACTTTGAGGGTCTTTACAAGGTACCTCGGCTGCTGCAGCTCACACAAAATATTACTGATAAGCTGGCTCATTTTGTAGGTGCAGGGCAGCAATTGGGCCCACAGTTCCTCCAACTCTACCTCAGTCTCCACCTCCACCTTCCTCAATTCCCAGGCCAGAAATGTGTACAGCTCTGAGGTCCCAATAAATACGCTTTTTAAAAACTACTTTGAATTGACATCCAAATTCAATTTCACCTAAGGCTCCTACTATCAGTAGTCTAAATTAAGATTTGAAATTCAAAGTCAGCATATTAATTATAATTCACTGTTTCTCAAATATAATGTTTCACAAAGTGCACACAAGTGGCTCACAATGTCATCCAAAGTATGGCTCTTAGTATTCACTGTCTTTATTGGCATATAGTGCTTCTACTAATGGTCTTTAGTTCTACTCTCTCCTTTAATTTATATTGTCATTGTTATGGTTGTTTTTTTTAAACATAGTGGGTGGAGGGCAAGTGTAATAACAAATTAAGACGTGGATTAGCAATGTTCATTTGTAGCTACTTAAGTCAAGGCCAGGCTTATATGTAAGTATTAGTTAATATATAATAAGATTTTCAAGTTAACAGCTGAGAAATTCTTCCATCCCAAATCCTAGGTTCTTGGAAATTATTTTCGGAGCAGCTATAATGTTTTTTACTGCCAGTGTATAACAATGTCTTCTTTGTTATCATTAGTAATGCATCCCTTTCATGTAGGATGTGTGATTTCTCAAAACCCTTGACAAAGTGTCAACATACTGGTAGAAGTGGAACTTTAAGTGACTTCCTCCTTTGTGAAATTAATTACAAAAATTAACAGTTTTTATTTTGAAACGCTGACCACCAGCCATAGAAAACTGAAACACAGGACAAGAATGTTGACAGAAGAAAGGAGAAATAGATTGAGATGGGACATTGATCAAGGCAGGAAGAGTATGTCTAGATGAGTTCTGGAGGTAGCAATAGCGTATAGATAAACGTTTGCTCCTCATTAAGTCATAGGAGACCTTGTCTTAAAGTACCAGATAACAGGGCCAACATTTTACTTAACTTACATTAGATCTTTACTTTATCAGAAGCCTAAGTGGTGTCTTCACTTTGGCCACTAACACCTCAAGTGGAGCGTGTGAATATGCTGTATTCCTAGGTATTCCTATGCTATATTCCTACATTGTATTCAAACACTCCACTTGAGGTATTAGTGGCCAAAGCGAAGTAATACGAGTAATGGTAAGTACATTCATGGTGTGGTCATGTGGGGGTAGGGGGCATGGGGAGTAAGGTTATTGCAATATTTATGTAACTGTAGCCAGAAAAGCAATCTTCTGACATGAAAAGTCTTCAATAAGTTCATTTTCTCTCCCACTGGATTCTTCTCCCACACTTAGATGTTTTCCTTCCAATTTACAAATACTTCCCACTCCCTAGAAAGCAATGTAGCTTTGTGACAAAGCATTACTCTGCCTCCTTACATAGTGGAGATAAAACTTTTCCTTCCTTCTGTAGTTCACTTTTGTAGTGAAAAATTCAGAATATGTACTCCTTGCTCTCTTCTGGGAAGGTGCCTCAGCAAATGTGGAAATTAGTCATAATAAAGCAGCATAGAAGAAATGGCTTAATCAAACCTGAGAACGAAAGTAGAAAGAGGTCCTAAGATATCAGTGATAAAGTGGGACCAGAAAGCAGTGAGTCCACAAAAGACCAAGGGACATTTAAATTTTTCTCATTTTTCACATTTACTCAAGTTCTTCATCTCCATCTCAGACCACCACAACCTGGACTTTATTGACTATATCACCATAGCATTTTGGTCAAAACCATTCAGCAATTCTCTAGGAAGTTCAAAACTTTCCCACATCTTCCTATCTTCTTCTGATCCCTTCAAATTTTTCCAACCTTGCTCATTACCCAGTTCCAAAATCACTTCCACATTTTCAGGTATCTTTATGGCAATGCCCCACAACTCTGGTACCAATTTTCTATATTAGTTTGTTCTCACACTGCTATAAAGAATTACCTGAGACTGGATAATTTGTTAAGAAAAGAGGTTTTAATTGACTCACAGTTCTCCAGGCTTAACAGGATGCATAACTGGGAGGCCTCAGAAAACTTGCAATTATGGCAGTAGGCGAAGGGGAAGCAAGCAAGTTCTAATGGCAGCATGAGAGACAGAGAGCAAGAGAGAGCAAAAGGGGAAGTGCCACACACTTTTAAGCTATCAGATCTCATGAGAAATCATTCACTGTCATAAGAACAACAAAGGAGAAATCCACCGTGATCCAATCACCTCCCAGGAGGCCCCTCCCCTGACACATGGGGATTATAATTTGACATAATTGGGTGGGGACACAAATAAAAAGCCAAACCATATCAGCTGGTATAAGTTAATTCAGAATGTTACAACTTTAGGATACTAAATGTAATCCCTATTATAACCAAAAAGAAAATATTTATGGAATATACACAAAAGGAAATGAGAAAAAATTAAAAAACATTTCACTGCAAAAAATCAATAAAACACAAATGAAGACAGTAATGGAAGAAATTAGGCATACAAGAAATTTTAAAGTAGATAGAAATAGCACACCCAAATCAGTTGCATTTTTATACATTGACAGTGAATCACCTATAAAGGAAATTACAAAAACAATTAAATTTACAGTAGCATGAAAATGAATAAGATGTTTAGAAATTAATTTAACCAAAGAGGTAAAAAACTTGTACAGTGACAACTATGGAACATTGTTAAAAAAAAATTACGACGGCATAAATAAATGGAAACATAGCCCATGATCTTGGACTAGAAGCATTAATAGTGTTAAGATGTCAGTATTACTCAAAGCAATGTACAGACTCACTGCAATCCCTATCAAAATCCCAGTGATGTCTTTTCATAAGTAGAAAATCGTATCCAAAAATTCATATGTCAAGGGACTCTGGATGGTCAAAATAATATTGAAAAGGAAGAAGAAAGCTATAGGACTCATACTTCCTGATTTCAAATTTTACTACAAAGTGATAGTAACCAAAACAATGTGGCACTGGCATAAAAACAGACATATAGGCCATTGGAATAAAATAGAGATCCTAAAAATAAATTCTCACATACATGGTCAAATATTTTTTGACAAGGGTTTCAAGACCAATCGGAAAAGAAAAGACTTTTCAACAAATGGTGCTTGGAACTGGACATTAACATACAAAAGAATGAAGGTGTACTCCTACCTGACACAATACACACACACACAAAAAAAACCTCAAAGAGCTAAATGTAACCTCAAAGGCCTAAATGCAAAACCTAAAATAACAAAACTCTTAGAATAAAATAGACTAAAAAGCTTAACAGAGTAGAAAGGCAACCCACGGATTGGGAAAACATATCTGCAAATCATATTTCTGATAAGGGATCAATATCCAGAATAAATAGTAATCTTCTAAAACTCAAAGATAATAAAAATATAACAACTCAAATATTCCATTGTATACCACATGTCCTGTTTCCATTGACCTGTCAATGGACATTTAAATTGTTTCTGTATCTTTCTATTGTGAATAGTGCTGAAATGAGCATGGAAGTACAGCTATCTCTTTCAGATCCTGATTTCAATTCTTTTGAATAACTACTCAGAATTGCTGGATCACATGGTAATTCTATTTGTAATATTTTGAGGAACTGCCATATTGTTTTTCATAGTGACTGCACCATTTACATTCCTACCACCTGTGCACAAATGTTCCAATTCCCCCACATTCTCACCAATACTCATTATTTTCTGTTTCTTATAGTAGCCATCCTAATGAATATGGTGATACTGTAGTTTTGATTTTCATTGCCTGACTTATGACACTGAGCATCTTTTCCTGTGCTTATTGTTGTTCATTTGTATATTTTCTTTGGGGAAATGTGTACTAAGTCCTTTGTGTATTTGTGTGTATATGAAACAATAAAAGATCCCTAATAGCCAAAGCAATCTTGGGGAAAAGGAACAAAGTTAGCGGCATCATATTGTCTAAGAAATAAACTATCATATGAAAATATACTACAAAACTATAGTAATCAAAACAGTATGATATTGGCATAAAAATAGACACACTTACCAATGGAACAGGAAGAAGTCTAGAAATAAACTAATGCACTTATAGACAACTGATTTTCAATAAAGTTGCCAAGAACACACAACAAAGATAATTTATTCAATAAATGGTTCTAGAAAACTGAATATCTACATGCAGAAGGATAAAATTGGATTTTTATCTCATACCATATACAGAAATCAACTCAACATGGGTTAATGCCTTAAATATAAGACTTGCAACTGTCAAACTAGTATAAGAAAACACAAGGAAAAAGCTGCATGACATTGGCTTGGCAATATTTTTTTTTTTATCTGACCCTGAAAGCTCAGGCAATAAAAACAAAAATAAACAAATGAGATTGCATCAGACTGGAAAACTTCTGCACAGTGAATGAAATAATTAGCACAGTGAAGAGACAACCCACAGAATGGGAGAAAGTATTTGCCAACAATATGTCTGATAAAGGGTTAATATACAATATGTAGCTATGTACCACATAATGACATGTCCATCAATGACAGACTCCATATACAATGGTGATCTTATAAAATTATAGTGGAGTTGAAAAATTCCTGTCACCTATTGACATCATAGCTATCCTAACATCAAAGTGCAACGCATTACATTTTCTATGTTTAGATATATTTAGGTACACAAATACTTACCATTGTGTTATAATTGCCTACAGCATGCAGTGCAGTAAAATGCTTTCCAGGTTTTTAGCCTAGGAGCAATAGGCTGTACTCCATACAGCCTAGGTGTGTAGTAGGCTATACCATCTAGGTTTGCATAGCACCCTATGATGTTGGTACAATGGCAAAAATCACCTAAGCACACATTTCTCAGAACATAAACCCCTCAATAAGCAACACATGACTATATATAAGGAACTCAAACAACTCAATAACAAGAAAACAAGTAACCCAATGTAAAAATGGACAATCCTGTTGGCAGCAACATGGATGAATATGGAGAACATTATACTAAGTGAAGTAGCCAGGCACAAAAAGATTAACTCCATATGATATTACCCATATGTGGAATCCAAAAAAGTCAAGCTCATAGAAGTAGAAAGCAGAATTGTGGTTGAGTATGATATTAGCTATAGGTTTGTTTATATAGCTTTTATTGTGTTGAGGTACATTCCTTTTACACTTAATCTGTTGAGTTTTTATCATGAAAGGATGTTGAATTGTGTCAAATGCTTATTCTTCATCTATTTAGGTGATTATATATTTTATCCTTCATTCAATTAATGTGGTGTATCACATTCATTGATTTGCATATGTTGAACCATCCTTGCATCTCAGGAATAAATCCCACTTGATCATGGATAAGCTTACTTCCTGATCTTAGAGTTTTAAATCTTCATTTGCATAAGTAAAACACATAAACAAACATCAGTTCATCTTTTAATTTTACTTGAAGTAACTTCACTATTTAATGAGAAACACCCTAGAAATGTATTAAATGAAAACTCTAAAGCAAACTAGTGTCATTTCCCTCTGATGTTATTATTTCAAACTGTTATAATATTTTTTAATGAGACGTCTGTGTTTAAACAACATGTAATCTTCATCACAGGTAGGCTTTTTTTTCCCCTTATAGGTTAACAATATACAGGTTAGAATAATTATTTTTGATAAATAAATTAGTTTATTATAACACAGATAGACATGCATATTAAAATTTTTTCATAATGAAATATATAGGAAATAAGAGTTTCTAGTAAAATCACCATATTAATGCCATTTAGTTTGGCAATTTGTATATATTCATTTAGGTTTTTATGTATATATTTCATTTATTCAGCAAATATTGAACTTTTTTTGTCTGTTTTCCATGCACTGTGTTAGACATTTGATCCAAAACAATAAGAAAAAAAATACAGATAATTCCCCTACCTACATTGAATGTCCAGTACAGCAAGAAAGATGAGTTTTAATTCAATAATAATGTTTATAAAAAGTAAATACACTTTGATACTTTTTGGGACAAAAAACTACATAATACTGTAAAGTAAATAATTTCAGTTATTTGGCATAATTTAATGGGATCCAAGAAAGCAAAGCTGTTATTACTATACAAAATTAAAATTAGATACTCTTCCGTAAACGAACATTTTCACCTATAATTTGGAGATATGTCCTAAAAGTACATATGTTTCCACTTCATTCTGTTTTAGTTCTGTGACTTCTGCTTTTCTTCTCCATTGTAAATACAGAATTTGAATATTAACCACTGTTTCACAATGTGATCTTTGTATCCTCTAATATACTCTAGGCTCCTATCTGTTTCTTAGAATTGGTTATCTGCTTAAATATTCTTGACCCCTAATTATATTTGACCATTGTCTAACTGATCTTTTCCATGAGGCATCCCTATGCCCAGAACTTTTTATTTATTTATTTATTTATTAACAATATTGTTTTAATGTCCTATTTTTCAATGGACTACTAATCAAGGTTCCAGTTTCATGCAAATATGAAAGACTAAAAGCAAAAGAATCCTAGGGGGAAAATCTCATTTAGTATTATTATAAAATATGTTCTTCTCCCCCATTCCAATATAAAAACACCTAGTCCCCTGCCACCAGTGTCCTTGTACCAGTGTTATGGGACACCTTCCATTTTGACTGCCAGGGTGTCTGGTTCCTGCTCTATTTCCTTTTCATGGTCACTTGCCCATAGATGTCGGTAATTAGCTTTGTTTTTTAAAACTTAATATTTATTAAAACCCCTGTGTCTGTAGCCAATGGGATTACAAAGTCCAGTGTAAAAGATTTCAGAGACATATCACTACTGCTGAAATATCAGCATACACCACCTTGTGGTATTTTAATTTTTACAAAAGATTTTCTAATAACTTCTGTGATCTGAAATCCTCAAATTAGTTCATAAATTTTGAAATTATTTCTTAAAATTCAGTAGTTTAACAAACATGTAAGTGCCTACTATGAGTCAAACACTGTACTTGGCTGTAGTTCTGCAAAGACAAATATAAAACCAATCTAACCCTGGTGGTACTTTCTTAGTAGATAAACAAATAAATACAACACAATATGGTACATTTATGATACAAGAAAGGAATAATTACTTTTATGAAAACAGCATCAGGAAAGGGTCAACATAAAAGCAACTCTCACATTTTACCAAACTACAGTACTCAACTGTATTAGTTATCTGTACATGCTGTGCCACTTCAAATCATGATCTTTTACTCATGTTGCTTCTTCTGCTTGGAATAACCTAGTCCCTTGGCCTTTTTGAAAAATGACTATTGATATTTGAAAGCCACAAACAGATTTGACATATCTAATGAGGAGACTGTAGAAGGAAAGAAATAGTGAGAAGATGAGAGGGTGGTGATAACATACGAGCCAGATTATGAGGGCTTCACATGTCGTATCAGAAATCTTGGAATTTCCAGAGAGCTATTGAACATTAGTAGCCAGATGGTGATAATTTCCAATGATAAGTCTGGCATCAATTTAGATAATATATTGGAGGGTAAAATGAGACTGGAGACAGTCTCTCCCTGCAATGTTCCAGCAATAGAAAGCAGTTGACAAATTTGGTAGAATTAAGCTAGTAATGGGAGGATGATTAGGGAGAACATTCAAAAGATGTTCCATAGTAGGATTTTCATATCTTGAATTGTCTGGATGTGTGTCTTGTGGCTAAGAAAGGTTTCAAATATGCAGGGTGCAAGATATTATTATTAGCAAATAACACATCATTTGAATCTGAAATATATTATGTTTCCCATTGGGGAATATTAAAAAATTACTCAAATTCAGGAAAAAGCATACTTTTGAAGGAGTGTTCCTTGAGAAAAATTTAAATGTTATGACAAAAATGAGTTAGATACCATTTACTTGGGGATATCCTATGTCATTTTTTTTTTTTTTTTTTTTTTTAACAAAAATAGTGGCTTTAGTTGGTTCTTCAAGGATGAGTAGTAGGATGTTAGGGTAAATGGAATGTAGTCAAAATGTATATGGTGACCAAGAACTAGGACATGTGTTTGCAGGACAGTAAATCATTCTCATAAAAATTAATGAAACAATTTTTATAGAACACATCATTTAGGTTACAGGGTATAGGCTATAGAGTGAAATAGACTTACGTACAAAATTTGATTTTACTTCCTATTTTTTTAATTTGAGAAAGAGACTTAAAGTTGTAAAATCTTGATTTTCTGATACACTCACGGCATAATAATGCATATATTCCACGTCATATAGGAAGCACTAAGTACTATGATTATAATTATATAAAAGCATGAACTGTAAAACAAGTAACAGATGGTATTATTGTTATTAACAAATTAAAGACAGTTTGTTTGAATAAGAAACCATAGATTTCTAAAAATTTATTGCTCTCAAATTTCAAAAAATACCAGAATTAATATTCAGTTTTAAATGACTACAATGACCATATACTTAATAGAAATTCCCTCTGCCCCATTTTTTCTTTATTTAATATGTAAACACAACAAACAAGGTAAACATAAGTCTATTAAACTGTTATTAAGATATAAATGGAAATATTTCAATTCTCCAATCAGCCTATTTTAAGATAAATTAGAAATACTTTGTCACTAACCTAAATGTATAACTGCTTCTCTTTAACTTTTCTGAAAGGATATTTTGGTTAAAATAAATGAATGCATCTGTATGAAATTGTATAGGTGTACTCTGTCATGTCTTTCCTCCCACAAATTCAACCTGAGCTTGACAACAGCACAGTTATTGATTAGATATCATCAGTGCTGACATATACAGAAAGAACATAATTTCATTTTATGGGCTGCTATGCTGTTAGATAGAATTCATTTTATGAAATGGCTATTGCAAGGCCTTTCATTACAGCCACTTTGAAAAATTTTGTTTTACATTGGAATAATATTTTCTTACACCACATTGGTTTTTTAATGGCTTATCTTTTGTAAATAATTTAACAATGACCTGTTTTATGTACTGTAGAATGGGGCACTCTACAAAATAGATCAGATCTGCCTAGGCATGCATTGAATCTCTGTACTTGAAGATAGTTTGCCTTACAGCTGTCTGTATTCTTCAGCCCGGGAGTTACTTCCTTGGGACTTTATATAATTTGATATCATTTTCAGTTGGGCCTAAAATATACACCAGTGTTTTGTTTTATTTATACCCAACTTGTTCTCAGTAAGATTTTGAAGTAGCATATTTGCTTTGTTTTTGGTGCAAACCAGGCACTTTCATATTTACTATCTCATTTATACAAAAATGAAAAAGACATGGTCCCAAAGCTCCAGAAGCTCATAAACTAACTAAAAACCAGCCAAAATTATGGTGCTATTGGAAACAAGAAAGTAAATTTTGCTGTTTTAACACAAAGGAAATACCCACTGCAAACATTTTGGGAAGAATACCAACACTGCCTGAGAGGTTGAAAAAACATCTCTGCCTTGGAAACAACAGGTGCTGGAGAGGATGTGGAGAAATAGGAACAATTTTACACTTTTGGTGGAATGGTAAACTAGTTCAACCATTGTGGAAGACAGTATAGCGATTCCTCAAGGATCTAGAACTAAAAATACCATTTGACCCAGCCATCCCATTACTGGGTATATACCCAAAGGATTATAAATCATGCTGCTATAAAGACACATGCACACGTATGTTTATTGCGGCACTATTCACAATAGCAAAGACTTGGAACCAACCCAAATGTCCATCAGTGATAGACTACATTAAGAAAATGTGGCACATATACACCATGGAATACTATGTAGCCATAAAAAAGGATGAGTTCATGTCCTTTGCAGGGACATGGATGAAGCTGGAAACCATCATTCTGAGCAAACTATCCCAAGGACAGAAAACCAAACACCGCATGTTCTCACTCATAGGTGGGAATTAAACAATAAGAACACTTGGACACAGGGTGGGGAACATCACACCGGAGCCTGTCGTGCAGTGGGGGGAGGGGGGAGGGATAGCATTAAGAGATACACCTAATGTAAATGATGAGTTAATGGGTGCAGCACACCAACATGGCACATGTATACATATGTAACAAACCTGCACGTTGTGCACATGTACCCTAGAACTTAAAAGTATAATTTAAAAAAAAATCTCTGCCTTAAGTTATAATGGGGCCCTTGAATGAGCTGGTTCTAGGGTAATACACATTGTCAGTCAGGTCCTGACAATTCATAAACATAAACACAGTTGTGATACTCTACACCTATTTTAGAAATTATTTTGAATTATTCACTCAATAGAAGAAATGATTGAGTTAGTGTTAGCAACTCACTAATGTTTAGAATGACATAATTTAAAAATTAAAAATTTGCCATATAAAACATAAAAAATTTGGGAGCAATCTGTACCTAAAACCAGAATATACTCAGCTGAATGACTTGCCAAATAAAGGCTGACATTTTGTCCTCTTTATTCTGTCCCCTATGTGGTAGAAAATATTTCTATCATACTTTAAAAATAGATAGACCTACAGTAGTAAAGACATGAAGAATAAATGTCATTTTACAATTGTCTGAACTCCAAAAATGTACAACACCAAGACTGAACCCTAATATAATCTATGAACTTGGGTGATAATGATGTGTTAATGTAAGTTCATCAATTGTAACAAATGTCCCATCTGGTGGGGGATATTGATAATGGACAAGGTTATTCATGTGTTGGGGTAGTCAGTATGTGGAGAATCTCTGTGCCTTCCCCTCAATTTTACTATGACTCTAAAACTACTGTAAAAAAATAGCCCAGCACTGTCTTCCCTGCATTTTCTCATCCCCTAGGCTTTTTTCTAATAAGCACACATACACACAAGTTTTCCTGCTTATTGTTAGTTTTGAGACTAACACAATGATAACTGAAGTAGTCACCATTTGCCTTAATATAAGTGCTCTAAAATACATTCTCTCATATGCTGAAAAAGAATAAGATGTAAACAACCTAAAAGAGCCAGTTATTTTGCTGATTAGAAAGGTATTCATTTTATATGTGAAAATGCAGTAAATATCACTGATATACACACACATACACACATACATTTTTTAAAAATTATTTTTTCTCTCAAGTCTATATGACTTCAATCTTGCATGCATGGGAAATAAAACACACATTCTATGATTTCTTTCTTTTGTTTATGTTGAGTTCTTTAAAGAAAACCATAGCCAAGAACCTAATGTTCTCTCTTTTGATGAATAGCTGAGTTTGTTTTAAAAGGAAAATCCTTTCTTTCAAAATTCTTTAAAATAGAATTACTTTAAAAATAACTCCATCTGGTTCATTGTGAAATACAATTTTTAAAATGTATGCAGACCTTAAAGTTATTTTATTTGGTCATGAAATAAATATCTGTGAATATACTACATATCACATTTATCTAAGTTTTTGTGTCTGGTATTGAGCTTAAGACTTGATGGTTACATAAATATCAATATTGATAGTAGCCTCAACAGCATCAATATTAAATATATTTTATCTATATAGAGCCAGAAAATGATTACCAGCCAAAGATGTTCTTGTCCTTAATGTTACCAATTGAGTCCTGATGAGGTAATAAATTTACATTTTACACTAATTTACTTTTTACACTAATTTACTTTTTATCCAGTAACTTAGCCATGTTTGCGGCAGCCCTGCAGCCTTGCCCTTTCATTGGAAGCCACAGCCTGGTAGTAATAAACTTGAAGTACAATATAGAACTTTCTCGTAATTTTCCCCTGCTTCTTACTTGCTATGTTACTCATACGTATGACAGCATCACCAGGAACTCTCATTCCAGTAGCAGGTACAATACATCCTTAACCTTGAGACTTTTGTAATTGATGAGGGTCTAGAATCAAGTGGTACATTCCTTCATATGGTTAAGTTATCTGTGGGCGATATTAAACCAATAAAAA
This sequence comes from Chlorocebus sabaeus, assembly GCF_047675955.1. Lineage (NCBI taxonomy): Eukaryota > Metazoa > Chordata > Mammalia > Primates > Cercopithecidae > Chlorocebus > Chlorocebus sabaeus. The sequence continues at coordinate 64,964,750 of NC_132916.1, read as the reverse complement.
TGTATGATGGATTCCTCTGCCTCAAATCCTCTTTGATCTAAGCATAAGCTATTAAGAATTCGGTTTTTTGTCTCTTTATTTCTCATTACTTGACATAATAAAGAAAATGAAATACTGAGTGGAGGCCTGCCTGTCTCTCCTACTCTGTTTCTTTTTCAATTTCTTCTATAAAAGAAGGAAAAATGAGCTCCCAATAAATACAGCTGAAGGAATTAAACCTGTGTTGTTGCTACACTGCACACATTCTTAGAGCCTTCTAAATCGTAAAATGTTAACAGCAAAACTAAATCTTGACATGTTGATAGCTAAAACCATACTGCAATATGGCACATCAATTGCCTGTTATGTTTCTGAGAACCAAAAAATATTCTCTTCTGTACCATTAGCATAAATCATACTGGTTAAATCACTTTAATACTCCAGGTGGATTTTGTTTGTTTGTTTGTTTGTTTGTTTCTGTTTTTTCAGATGGTACATTCGTCAGTTTGTGCGGGGAAGGGATATCAGATAAGCTGAAGATTTGCTGTGGAGTTACGCACACAAATCAAACTCAATAAGCCTGTCAGATAAACATTCCGCATTAACCGAAAGAATGACACATCATATGACTTTAAACAGTTTCTCTATTTCCCACGTTTTAGATAAGCAATGTAGTGCTGTAAGTACCATAGCTGCATGCTTTCTAAAAAAAAAAAAAAAAAAAAAAAAAAGATTCTAAAGCCCTCCATTACCGTTATCCTATAGCTCTCCAGATATGAGTTCTAGGGCTGTGAGCAAGAAAAATTACTGGGTTTAACAGAACTTTAGAACATTATAGATATTTTTTAGAAACATTAAATGACTGGAAAAATACTGGAAGTAGTATTTGGTCCCAGGTGGCAGATGTCAACTAATTTCTTAAACATACATATAATTGACAATGTTCCTGTTTTTTGTTTGTTTGTTTTTTCTTTTTTGGAAAGCTGAACATGGTACATGAAGCAAACAAGGTCAAGACCTCAGCATCCTCTCTGCTAACCACAAGTGGTTGATTTTGTTCAAAGCTGCTCTATCCTCACCTTGGTGAATATTTTAATCCCTAAAGGCAGCAGCAGCCTGTGTTTGAAAGTCTTTCATTTTGAAAATAAGCAGAGCTCTAAAAATCCTCAGGAGTTCAAATAGGGTAATAAGACCTTGAATTTGGTTCTCATGAGATCGCTTACCAGTTTGCTGAATAATGTATGGTGATTTTCTCGCTGCCCATCTGGCCCCCAAGGTACTCTTGTCTTCCCATAGTCATGTACTTCTACATGCTCTGTTTTCTGCTGTATTGAAATTCGTTTTGTTGTTGAGTACTGGTGTAACATCAGTTGTTAATGCATGATTATATTCAAGAAATATATGTAGTATCTCTCCATTATGAGTCACTAAGACTCTCTCAATTCGATAACTTGAACCTCATCCTTATGGAAATTTTGGTGTTGGAAATATAAATGAGGACACAGTAACTTCCATCAAAGGGCGTGAAATCTTTAGCTACATAAAGAAAGTTACTCAAATATTCATAACCCAAGGTGAATTAACATAAATACCATATTAAAATGCAAATCAAGCAAAATTCAAAGGTTCAAAGAAAAGAGAATGTTGAGGGATTAAGAAAACACAATATGGCAGATACGTAGTCGATTGTGTACCTGGAAGAATGAGCTAATATTAACACAGAAAGCTGGGAGTCATAGAGAATTCCAGTTAGAAATAACATGAAGAAAATCCGTAAGAGTTTATCAGAGTCCTGCTGGAAGCAGTAAAAGTTATACAACTTTAAACATGGAGATACAACAGTGAGCAGCAGGAGGCAGGCATGTTTACGAAGGAATATTAGAAAAATACTACTACTGGAAAATGCCTGTTTGGAGAATTTATTATTCAGAATATTCAGATAACCAATGAAATTTAAATAATGATGTATAAGGAGGGGCCCAATATGATTCCATATGCACTTTAGGAAGTATAATCTGACAAAAAAAAAAATTAACAGGTAGTGATATAGGATGCATAGCTTCTCTTTTTTTCCCCTAAATTCTATAAACTATCCTAACCTAAAGGATGATAAAGATTTGCCAATCTTAGATTGTGCAACTAAGTAATTGCATGGTGGTATTGAACAAGTAACATGTTAATATTTATTTACTACATAGAACTAGTAATTTTTACTGACAGCTTTCCAGGCTTTTTCAAGAGGCATACTTCCCCCACTGCATTTCTGTGTGACATACATGCACACTGACCCCTAATACATATACGTGGATACATGTACATGGATGCATATACATGGATTGCTCAGAAAGTGTAGATAGCAGTTTGCTTTAAATAAAGAAAAAATTATCCCCATTTAAAAATACCATAAGTGATGGTAGGTGTGGTCATTTTAAAAAATACTCCTTAATGCCTATAATGAGAAGGGAGTGGACTCTATGGTTTTGGGGAGGCAGGAAATCAATATGGAAACAATGGACTTGAGCTACACTTTAGACCAGATCAAATGAACCTAACAGACATATACAGAATATTCCATTCAATCACTACAGAGAACACATTTTTCTCAAGTGCACAAAACATTCTCCAGGATAGATTACATGCTAGGTCACAAAACAGATCTTAATAAATTTAAGAAAATTGAAATTCTATCAAGTATATTTTCTGAACACAACGGCATAAAACTAGAAGTCAGTAACAGAATAAAATTTGGAAAATTTATAAAGATATGGAAATTAAACAACATGCCCCTAAACAACCAATCGATCAAGGAAGAAATTTAAAGCAAAATTTAAAAATATGTTGAGAAAAATGAAAATGGAAACACAACATATCAAAGCTTATAGGATGCAGTGAAAATAGTTCTAAGACATAAGTTTACAGCAATAAACACATCTGAAAAGAAGAAAGATCATAAATAAACAACCTAATATTAAATCTCAAAAGACAGAAAGAGAAGAACAACTAGGCCCAGAGTTAGGAGCAGGAAGGAAATAATGTCAGAACAGAAATAAATCAAATAAATCCTTGAAAAATGTTAGAAAAGATAAACAAAAGAGAGGTTTTTTTTAAAAAGGTAAACAAAATCAACAAACTTTTTGCTAGCCTAACTAAAAACGAGAGAGAAACTAAAAGTATCTTTTTCTTTTTCTTTTTCTTTTTTGAGACAGAGTCTCCCTCTGTCGCCCAGGCTGGAGTGCAGTGGTGCAATCTCGGCTCACTGCAAGGTCCGCCTCCCGGGTTCACGCCATTTTCCTGCCTCAGCCTCCGGAGTAGCTGGGACTACAGGTGCCTGCCACCACACCCGGCTAATTTTTTTGTATTTTTAGTAGAGACGGGCTTTCACCGTGTTAACCAGTATGGTCTCGATCTCCTGACCTTGTGATCTTCCCGCCTCGGCCTTCCGAAGTGCTGGGATTATAGGCGTGAGCCACCACACCTGGCCAAAAGTGTCTTTTATTCTTTAGGCGCTCCATCTCTTGCAGCAAGGAATGACCATCTGACTAAATTTTTGATCTGTGAGGTATAAGCAGATGTCTTATGGAAAGATTTTTTATATGAGCTTTATTGCGATATAATTCACATACCCTAAAATTCACATATTTAAAGCATCAGATTAAATTCCTTTCAGTATATTTGCAAAGTTTTGCAATCATCACCACAGTCAATTGTAGATCACTTTTATCAACCCTCTAAAAAGCCGTGTTCTCATTATCCCCTCAAACTTATATGCCCTAGACAAACGTTACTCTCTTTCTTCATAGAATTGCCAATCTGGACATTTTGTATAAATGGAATCATGTAATATGTGGTCTTTTGTGACAGATGTGTTTCATTTAGCATCATGTTTTCAAGGCATCCATGTTGTACCATTATTGCTGATAATATCGTATTGTAGGAATTGACTATAGTTTATCTACCTATTCATCAGTTAATAGACACGTGTGTTACTGCCTCTTTCCAACTATTACAAGTAATGCTAGAAAGATTCATGCCCAACTTTTTTGTGTGTGCGTGTTTATGCTAACAACGTGATTTTTGTGTCATTTCCTCTTTCCAACTATTATAGGTAATGCTAGGAAGATTCATCCCCAACTTTTTATGTGTGCTGTGTTTATGCTAAAAATGTAATTTTTGGTGTATGCATCAGGCCACATGCCAGTTTTACCTCGGCAGGGTCTGAACATTGAGTAAATAAGGTCAACTACTTTTGCATTTTATGCCTACTTGACGGATTCCCTGTGAAACCCTCGACACCTAGGCTTACCAGGTAATCTTCCCTAGTTAGCACTATTTTGTGCTGCTGTCACACATCATTGCTGGGAGAATTAAGTGTTGTCTATATGGCCACAATAAGAGAGGAAAATTGGAAGCTTTTGTTGGTACCTTGACTCTGTTTTATGTGCCTTTATTCTTTGCTAAATGCAATCTGTATTTTTTTATAATAATAAATCATAACTGCAGATATAACAGGTTTTCTGAGTTCTGTGAGTTTTTCTAGTGAATCAAGGAAAGTGAAGATGGTCTTGAGAATTCCAACAACAATATTCTTTGCCTATTTTATTTAAATTGGTTCATTTGCCTTGTATTGTTGAACTGTATGAGTTATTTTATGTATTCTAGATACACAAAATATGAAAAGATTCAAGTATCTTAGCAGCTGTTTCAGTTGCAAATATTTTCTCCCATTCTGTTGGTTATCTTATCATTTTTTTCATGGTGCCCTTTTAAGAAAAAAGTTTTTGTTTTGATGCAGTTAAATTTATTATTTTGTTCCTTTCATCACTTATGTTTTTGGTGTCTTATCTAAAAAACTTTTCCTAATCTTAGATCACAATGATTTACTTCTATATTTTCTTCTAAGTGTTTTTAAAGTTTTAGCTTTTACATTTAGGCATTTGATTCATTTGAGTTAATTATAGTGTATGGTACGTGTGGAAAGGTCCAACTTCATTTTTTGCATATTGATATCTAATTAAGTGCAGTTTCTTCGACTGAATTATCTTGGAACCTTTTATTGTAAATCAGTTGACTCTAAATATAATTATTTATTTCTGAACTGTCAATTCTATCCATCTATATCTATGCTTATATTGGCAACATACTCTTTGACTACTGTAGCTTTGTAGTAAGTCCTCTAATTGTGTTGTTCTTTGCAATACCAGTTTGAAAATCTCTTGAGTTTTCATATGAATTATAGAGTAGATTTCTGCAAAAAGGCACCTGGAGTTTTGACAGTGAGGTATTACGTTGAATCTGTAGATCAGTTTGGGAAGGCTAGTGTTTGGACAGGGAGAGATTACATTGAATCTGTAGATCAATTTGGAGAGGATAGAGTTTAGACAGGGTAGGGATTACATTGAATCTGTAGATCAATTTATTATTTTATCATTATAAAGTCTTCCTATCCATGATCCAGGTAGTCTTTACTTTTATTTAAGTCTTATTTTATTTCTTCAAAAATGTTTCGTTGCTTTCAGACTATAAAATTGCAATTCTTTTAAATATAGAATATTTTCATTGTTATTTTGTCCTTTGTTAGTGGAATTATTTTCTAATTTCATTTTGGATTCTTCTCTGCTAATATATAAATACAGTTGATTTTTATATTTATATTCTACTCTGCAACCTACTGAACTCATTTATTAGTTCTAATAGTTTTCTAGCCAATTCTTTAGAATATTGTATTCACAAAATATTATCATCTCTCAACAAGGACAGTTTTACTTTTTCCTTTCAAATCTGGATGTCTTTATTTTATTTTTTGTCTAATTTCTCTAATTTAACTTCTATGAATACAAGTTAATAGAATTGGAAAGAGCATAAATACATGTCTTATTTCTGACCATCAGGTGAAAGCACTCAGACTTTCACTACTGCAAAGAATAATTGCTAGAGATTTTTATAGATGCCCCATATCAGGTTTACGAAGTTCCCTTCAATTCCTAGTTTATTGAGAATTTTTTTTCATGAAATCAAGTTAAATATTGTTAACTGCTATTGTTGAGTCTATGGAGATTATCATGTGTTTTTGTCTTTTACTGTCATGATATATCACATTACCTGATTTTCATATTAAACTAACTTTTTAAATTTTTTTCTATTTTTTTCTGTTCCCTATTTCATTTCACTATAATCTTTATTATTTCCTTCCTTCTGCTTGCTTTAGTTTGCGTTCTCTTTTACTAGTGTCTTAATGTGGAACATTAGATTGTTTATTTGAAATTATTCTTTTTTAATATAGGCATTTACAGTTGTACATCTCCCTTATATAATTTATTTAGCTGCATTCCATAATATATGCTATGTTGTTTTTTCATTTTTATTCATTATAAAGTATTTTCCAATTTCCCTTTCAATGCTTCTTTGACCCATTGGTTATTTAAAGGTATGTTGTTTAATTTTTTTATATATTTCTGAATTTTCCAAATTTCTTTATGTTATTGATTTCTAATGTCATTGTATTGTGGTCAAAGAAAATGGATTATTTCAGTCCTATTATATTTATTGAGGTTCGTTTTATGGCCTAGAATATTGTCTATCTGGAAAAAAATTTTCCATGTTTACTTCAGAAGAGTGGATATTCTCTTGATTTTTGGTGGTGTGTTCTATTGATATCTGTTAGGTCTTTTGGGTTTTATAGTTTTATTGTTTTGTTCAAATATTCTATATTCTGTTCATCCTCTGCCTGCTTGTTCTATTCATTATTGAAAGGGAAGTATTAAATTATCCAACTATCATTGCCATATTATATCTTTTTCCTTCTATTTTTTTTTCCATTTTTGCTTCATGTAACTCATGGCTCTTTTGTAGGCTACATTTATGCTTTGAACTCATATACATTCCTCATAAAATTGACCACTTTTATTATAATAAAATCTCTCTCTCTCTCTCTCTCTCTCTCTCTCTCTCTATATATATATATATATATATATATATATATATATATATAAAGTTTATTTTGTCTATTAGGATAGCCACTCCAGCTCTCTTATGAGTGCTGTTTGCGTAATGTATCTTTTCCCATTCTTTTACTATCAACTAGTTTCTATCTCTGAATCGAAAGTAGTCCCTCTACACAGCATATGATTAGATCATGTGTTTCTTTTTCTTTTTGTTTTTTATTTACTCTGCCAGTCCTTGTCTTTTAATTGGATTAAATTATTTTCATTTAATATTATTATTGATAGAGCTAAATTTTGGTCTGCCACTTTACTTTTTTGTCTCATTTCTTTTGACTCTATTCCTTCTTTATTATATTCTTTTGCATTAAATGTATGTTTCTACTTAAATATTTTAATTGTTTAATAGTTTTTTCTATTTTTGAGTTATTTTCTTAGTGGTTTTGCTAGAATTACTATATACATATTAACTTTTCAGAATCTACTTCAAATATATACTATCTTAATTCTAGTAAGTTATAGAAAAATTTGGTCTTCTTTAACTCTATGCTGTCCCTTTTTTGTGTTATTATTGTTATATATATTGCATGTAAATATTAACTGCATCAATTTACTGTTATAATTATTATTTAATATTTTTGATATCCTTTAATAAGTTGAGAGAAAAAAAGAATAAGAATATATTTATAGAGTTTGTGATCTTAACCTTCTTCTTTACCATATCTTAGTCTCTTGATTTGTTCCTATTTATTTGAATTACCATATGATATCATTTCCTTAATCTAATACGAGTTTGTTTCCATGTAACCTCTTTATCATCTTATTGCCAAATATATTATATTTCTATAATTACAGAATGTCTAATTGTAATAGAAATATACAATGTATAATTTTTAAAACTAACACTTGTAGTCTCCAGAATACAATTAGGTGCATAACGTTTTATATAATTCTATTTAAACCAGGGAAGAGAAGAAAGAACGACTATACATTTATATCTTACATAATATAATTACTTTACCAATACTCTTTGTTTTTACATGATTTTGAAATATACTGTAGAATTACTTAATTTCAGCCTGAAGAACTTAATCTAATATTTTTAAGGCACATCTGCTATCCACAAATGTCTCTCTGTCTTTCTCTCTCATTTATCTGGTCATGGCATATTTCAGCTTCATTTTTGAAATGTAGTTTTCCTGGACATGTAATTCCTGGTTGACGTTTTCTTCTCTTTCAGCACTTAAATATGTCATCTCACTACCTCCTGGCCTCCATTGGTTCTGATCAGATTTTAGTTGTTAACCTTACTGAGGTTTTCATGTACACATTGAATTATTTGTGTCTTGCTGCTTTCAAGATATCTCCTTGGCCTTTGTTTTTCAACCTTTTTACTATAATGTGCATGGTGTGTGATATGGTTTGACTATGTGTTCCCACCCAAATCTCATCTTGTAGCTCCCATAATTCCCACATATTGTAAGAGAGACCCGGTGGGAGATGATTGAATTATGGGAGTGAGTCTTTTCTGTGCTATTCTCATGACAGCAAATAAGTTTCATGACATCTGATGGCTTTAAAATGGAAGTTTGCCTGTACAAGCTCTCTCTTTTTGCCTGCTGCAATCCACTTAAGATGTGACTTGATACTGCTTGCCTTCTGCCATGACTGTGAGACCTCTCCAGCCATGTGGAAATGTGAGTCCAGTTAAACCTCTTTATTTTGTAAATTGCCCAGTCTCGGTTATGTCTTTATCAGCAGCATGAAAACAGACTAATACAGTGTGGATCTTTTTTTTTTTTTTTTTTTTTTTTTGCATTTATTCTATTTTGGAGTTTGTTGAGATACTTGGATGTATAGATTGATGTTTTCATCAAACATTAATAAAATGTTATCTATAATTTCTTCCTTCCCTATCTCTTTTATTTCCTGGCATCTCCAGTACTTTTAATAGCATCCCACATTTCTCTGAAGTTCTTTTATTTTTTTTCATTCTGCTTTCTCTCTGTTCTTCATATTGAATAATCCCTGTTAATAATCTACCTTCAAGTTTGTTGATTCTTTCTTCTTGTTCAAATATACTCATTCCCTTCTAGTAAATTTCCACTTATATTATTGTAAAAGCCCACTTCTAAATTTACTTTTCAATTTTTAAAATAATTATATCATTTTATTCATATTTTGTGTTTAGTAACACATTTTCATCATATCTTTTTTATTTCTTTAAACATGTTTTCCTTTTCATCTTTGAATATATTTATGATGGTTGTTTTGAAGTCTTTATCTGATAAGTCCGTCATCTAGGCCTTCTTATAGGTGTTTTCTGATGCCTAATTTTTTCCCCATGCCTGGCTCACATTTTCTGTGGAGCTTGATGTTATTGTTTGTGTGTGTATTTACTCAGTAATTAACTCAGTGACTCAGTATTTCAATGAAGTCAATTTCTCCCAAAGTGGGAAATTTCTGATATCGTTGCTCAGGGCATGCACACAGCTATCCTGGGATGGCACTGTTTAGCGGGGGTCTCTTTGACTGTTTAGTTCCCTTCTTCTACAACAACATATCTCCTTTTTTATTTATTTTTGGTATCATACCTAGTTGGTAGCCTCTACTAATGCCAGCCTTTGCCCTGTTGCTTTTACAATGTCTTGAGTCTTACATCACTCAACAGACAGATCCAATTAAGCTGGGGCTCTTTTGGAAGGTATTTTTCATGCCTTACAAAAGGGACCCGATTTAACTGGATCAGACTGTTGAGCAACGGATGCCTTTGATGACAATGAGTTTGATCTTTGAGGTTTGTTACGACTTCAGGATGACTTTTCCTGTCTTTCCTCCTGTTCTCTCTGTTAAACTAGTGTGCTTACAATTGATCTTGTTTTTCATGGAGCTTCTGGCCTTTTCAAAATTATTTACCACCAAAATCTCTTTTATTTTTAGAAGTAACCTTAGGCTTGAGCTTTCCCACACTCTGTTCTAAATAAATTTAGTTACTTTGGAAAGAGCTTTGTAGCTTTCTGTTCTTGTGGTCTGCTTCTCTCCCTGAGCAAAATATTTGGGGCATCACTTCAGAACTGGAAGTGAATTCTGTTGGGGTAACAGTTCTCTTCCAAGAGAAGGGGTCTGGATGGGGCCGCAGTCTCTAGTATTCCTAGTTTTCATTTCCCAGCATTGATCCTAAACTCTAAACATGAACTGGGACAAGAGTGATTGGAGTCCTCACAATTCTTGGTTTACTATCCCTTAAGTAGAGTTTTTTTTCTCGCTAGTGAGATTAAGGAAATAAGTGGAATTTATGCACTTGTGTGTAGTTAGTTTTTGCAACATAGCACTAGGGAGAGTGAGAAATGCTGGTGGAATACCTTGCCTGAAGATGTGCTGTAGTCCTTAACTGTAGCTTGGAACAGTGGGAGCCCTATCCTCTCGGTCATATGCACCTGGGGTAGAGCTTCCATCATAATGAGCTGAGGGCTCAAATATATACATATGAGATTTTGTTTCTGATTTTGTTATTTTCCTCTTAATCTTGCTTAGAATATGACTGTAGAATAGGATGGAACAGCCATGACGTGACCACTGGGCAAACAGAATGAGAATAAAACTAACTTAATAAAAGAGATGTGGGTCCTAACGTGATTGGTCAGTTGAAGCAATGACAGGAGTTCCTCATCTCTAGATTAATGCTGTGTAAGAAAAATAAGCCACCATGTGCTTAAGTCATAGATTGTGGATTTTCTATTAAATAATAACAAACAATATTAACGGATACATACCCGTATTTACCATTTGTGTCTGAACATAGCTGATATGCCTTAAAGTCATCCCAAACTTAGCATAAATAAACCAAATTCTTATCCTTCAATCCCAATTCTTCTTTTTACTGTTGCTTTCATACTGGCACAAACATCCAGAGAATCTCCCTAGCCCAGAGCTAACATATTATTTTATATTTGTCCATCTCCTCCATTTAATGAACCACTAAATTTTATTTTTATTTCTTAAAAACCCCTTAGGTATTCCTCTTGTTTCCTTTTCTATCATCAGTGTCAGAATGTAAACCTTCAGGAAAATCACTTGAATTATTGCAAGCGTATCTTAATTGGTTCTTTGTTTCTTCAGTTTCCATGCACTGAGTTGTTAGTAATATATATATATATTTTTTGAGTCTGAGTTGCACTCTTGTCATCCAGGCTGGAGTGTAATGAAACGATCTCGGCTCCCTGCAATCTCTGCCTCCTGGGTTCAAGTGATTTTCCTGCCTCTGCCTCCTGAGTAGATGGGATTACAGGCACACACCACCATGCCTGGCTAATTTTTGTATTTTTAGTAGAGACGGGGTTTCACCACCTTGGCCAGGCTGGTCTCAAACTCCTGACCTCAGGTGATCTGCCTGACTTGGCCTCCCAATGTGCTGAGATTACAGGCATGAGCCACCATGCTGAGCAGCAATTATTTTTAAAAGTAACAATTTTAAAAGGCACTTTTAACTCATCTCTTCTCTATTAAAATATAATATGATTTGGTTCAGTGTCCCCACCCAAATCTCACCTCAAATTGTAATCTGCACGTGTTGCAGGAAGGACCTGGTTTTTGGTGATTGGATGATGAGGGAAGTTTCCCCAATTTTTCTTCTCATGAGAGTGAATGAGTTCTTACGAGAGCTGATGGTTTTAAGGTATGGTGCTTCCTTTCTCTCTTTCTCTCCTGTTTCGCCATGGTAAGACATGCCTTACTTCCCTTCACCTTTTGCCATGATTTTACATTTCCTGAGGCCTCCCCAGCCATGTGGAACTGTGAGTCAATTAAGCCTCCTTTCTTTATAAATTACCCAGTTTCAGGTAGTATCTTCATAGCAGTCTGAAAACTTATTAATAAAGAGAATTGGTACTGGCAGAGTGGGGTATCGCTCTGATTGGTTATAGAGATAACCAGAAAAAAATGTGGAAGCATCTTAGCAGCTGGGTAATGGGCAGAAGTTGGAACAATTTGGAGGGCTCAGAAGAAGACAGGATGATGTAGGAAATTTGGGAACTTCCTAGAGACTTGTTGAACAGTTTTAACCAAAATGCTGATAGTGATATGGACAACAAAGTCCAGGTTGAGATAGTCTGAGAGGCTGATGAGGAATGTATTGGAAACTAGAGTAAAGGTTTCCAAAGAGGCTGGCAGCATTTTTGCCCTGCCCTAGAGATCTGTGGAACTTTGAACTTGAGAAAGATTATTTAGGGTATCTGGTAGGAGAAATTTTTAAGCAGCAAAACAATCAAGAAGTGACTTGACTTATTCTGAAAGCACTCAGTTATATGCATTCACAACGAGATGGTTTCAAATTGGAACTTATGTTTAAAAGGGAAGAAGAGCATAAAGGTTTAGAAAATTTGCAGCCTGGCCATATGGTAGAAAAGAAAAAACCATTTCCTTGGAAAGAGTTCAAGCCTGCTGCAGAAATTCACTTCAATAACAAGGAGTTGAATGTTATTAGCCAAGACAATGGAAAAATTGTCTTCAGGGCACGTCAGAGATGTTGGTGGCAGCCCCTCCCATCACAGGCCCAGAGGCCTAGGAGAAGAAAATAATTTTGTGGGCCAGACTCAGGCCTAGTTGCTCTGTACAGTTTTGGGACTTGGTGCCTTTTGTCTCAGCCACTTCAGCTCCAGCAATGGCCAAAAGGGGCGAAGGTACAGCTTGGACCGTGGCTTCAGAGGGTGCAAACCCCAAGCCTTGGTGGCTTCCAGGTGGTGTTGGGCCTGGTGTTCAGAAGAGAAGAGTTGAGCTTTGGGAGCCTCTGCCTAGATTTCAGAGGATATATGGAAATGCCTCAATGTCCAGGCAGAAGTGCGATAAAAGGGTAGAGCCCTCATGGAGAACTTCTCCTAGGGCAATGTGGAAGGGTTAAATTCCCTATACAGAGTCCCCTCTTTGGCACTGCCTAGTGGAGCTGTGAGAAGAGGACCACCATCTTCCAGACCACAGACTAGTAGATCCACTGACAGCTTGCACTGTGCACCTGGAAAAGTCACAGGCACTTAATGCCAGTCCAGGAAAGTAGACACAGGGGCTTTACCCTGCAAGGCCTTGGGAGCCTTCCCTTTGCATCAGCATGCCCTGGATGTGAGACAAGGAGTAAAGGAGATTATTTTTGAGCTTTAAGATGTAATGACTGCCCCATTGGATTTCAGCCTTGCATCAGACCTGTAGTCCTTCATTTTTGCCAATTTCTCCCATTTGAAATGGGAGCATTTATGCAATGTCTGTATTATCCCATTTTATCTTGTAAGTAACTACTTGTTTCTGACTTTACAGGCTCATAGGTGGAGGGGATTTGCCTTGTCTCAGATGAGACTTTGGACTTGGACTTTTGGATTAATACTAGAATGAGTTAAGACTTTAGAGGACTGTTGCAAAGGCATTATTGGTATTGAAATGTGAAAAGGATATGAAATTTTGGAGGATCAGGAGTGGATTGATATGGTTTGGCTCTGTGTCCCCACACAAATCTCATGTCAAATTGTAATCCCATATTTCAAAGGAGGAACCTGGTGGGTGGTGATGACATCATGGACATGGTTTTTCTCATGCAATTCTCATGATAATGAGTTCTCATGTGAGATGATGGTTTTAAAGTGTGGTACTTTCTCTCTCTTTCTCTCCTGCAGCCATGTGAAAATGGTGCCTGCTTCCTCTGCCTTCTGCCATAATTTTAAGTTTCCTGAGACCTCCCCAGTCATGTGAACTGTGAGCCAATTAAAGTTCCTTTCTTTATAAATTGCTCAGCCCCAGGTAGTATCTTTAGAGAAGTGTGAAAAATGACTAATACAATATATGTTCAATGACTGCCTTCTTCTCTAAACTGTATAAGGCTCTAATGCTGCTTAGCATAGAAGCAAGGGTCTTCATAAACTCACCTGTGAACTATTCTACTTCAATGTTCTACCACTGCCCACTGAACAGTAGTATTCTCTTGCATTTCAGTCTTTGTATGTAGTCTTTCCTATATTAAAAATGCCTTCTTCTTCCCTTTCTCTGCCTTGTGAATTAGAATGGCTTTAAAAATCCCACAAAAACGCTACCACAAAAAAGATTTCTGCATCTTCTTTTCTTTATTTTTTTCCTTCTTAGACTATAAATTCCCGGAAATTCAGGCCCTTTGTGTGTGTGTTTTGTGTGTGTGCATATTTTTGCTTAATTACAGGTAGACTGAGTGGCAGCATTGTGGCTTAATAAATGTTTACATAAAATATATATGCAAAATATTATTTTAACATGTAATCTAATTAAGACATATTAATGATATATTTTACATTAATTTGTTTAGTCTTCAAATTCTGGTGTGTACAATTATAAACACAATTCAATTTGAATTTGATATTTTTAAAGGTTATGGTAATGTATAGTCCAACCAAAACAATAAAAATATTTTAACAGATAAAAAAATGAAATTTTAATAGAGAGCAAAGAAAGAATGCAGGAAGATAGTTTGAGTCTAAGCTCCTAAGCAAAAACACATGAGAAATCAAATTTATCATAAAATTAACAAATATACAATATGCTTCAAGTACATTATAGGAACCATGATTAGATCTCTTAAATTAACACCTAATATGAAAATGTTTTAAAGTTTCACATGAAATATCAGCCTCTAGAACAACTTAAATTTACCTGAAGTTTTACAAGACTTGATCATTGAGATAAACAAAGTAGAAACACTACTCCTTCAAATCACTGGATACCTGTCTCCATGTACATTTTATCTGTGTTTTCAGACTCAGATATTAAAACACAGATATTAATATCTTAGACTCAGATATTAAAATCACAAAATGATTTTCCCTAAAAACATGAAAAATGCAGTCAATAAAATATTAATAAGTTCATGGCACCTTCAAAGTCTATCTGTGAATTAAAGAGTGATTTACCTTTTACAAAGGCAGCTTGTATTAATTTTAATGTAAATATCCAACACAACTCAGCTTTCATTCTCAAGGAGTTGGGAATAAATATAAAACTGGTGTAAATTTATACGTAGTTAAACATAACAACTTATATGAGAATAAAATAAAATAAGTGCTGTGACATCAGGTACAAAGCAGTGGGCACAGCAGAGCAGGCAATTCTGCTTTGAAGAGATAATATGAAGTGAGGAGGGGGCAAGAATACCTTGAGGTTTAAGATGGTTTAAGGAAAATACCTAAAGAAAAATTGTTTACTAAGATTCACCAAGTGAATCAGGGTAGTCCAGGGAGTGAAAGCTACTTCAACAAAGATGTCAAGATATACCCTCCCTGGTGGCTTCCGAAAAGTGAAAGGCAGAGCATTCGGGGAAAAGGAGTCAAAGTGATCATGTCATAGACTAACATAGTGGTGAGAATTAAAACTAGAAAGAGAAGTAGAGGAAGACTGATTATGAAAGATCTTGAAGGGCACGCTAAGGATGTGGGTGGGGCTGTTACATTGTTTTCGATACATCATTAGCTTTCTGTTTTAGAAAGATCACCCAAGTTCCACTGCAAAAGATGTGGTGGAGATAGGCAACGCTAAGGAAGCAGAAGAAAAACAGGCCAGAAATAATAGCAAGCAAGAGATGAATGTCTAAACCAATGAACTGTGGAAACTGAGAGATTATTGTACTTTGGGAATAAGTAAAAGGAGTTAACACCAGCAGATCATAGTGATGTATTTTATTTGGCACCTAGAATGACTACCAGGTTACTGAGTTTGACGCCTGGGAATTTGGCCTAAGTGATAAAGGATAACTTGGTTTAGATCTAAAGTGGGTCATTTAGTACAACTCCTTTATTTTATAAGTAATTAAAGTACATAGATCTTAAGTGATTTGTCCAAAGTTTTACAGCTGTTTGTGTAATCCTGAAAGGAATAGCATGTGACTCTTCTAACTTCTATTTCATCCTGTTTTCCAACATAGAGTATTATATTCAGCACCCAATTTTCAAACCATGCAAGATAACATAATGGGAAAAAAAAATAAGAGTTCCTGCTTCCTAATTGTTCCATAGAAGGATTTGGGTGCTATGTATCAGACAATGACAGATTTGCCATTTGAAGATGTTATCTAAAATTTATGAGACAATTATTATAATCTAATCATTTTATTTTTAAGAATAAAAGTTTAAAATCCATCTAATTTTGTAATGCAAAAAATCATGACACTTTCTCTCGGTGATATATCATTTATCATCAGATGTAAAGAAATAGTGAAGTTTTATGTTTAATAATAAGGCAGCTCTTCTTGTGTAATGTCAGATAAGAAAATTTAAAAATCAAATTGCTTTCAGTAATTGCCTTGGCAACTTTGCATACATCAAAATGAGCATGGTGGAAATTTAAAATAGAATGAAGAGTTCAGAGTAGGCATTTTAGAAAATATACAGATAGATTTCTAGTGTGTGTGTGTGTGTGTGTGTGTGTGTGTATGTGTGTGTGCATGCATGTCTTTCCCTGGCCTGAGAGAGTATAGACCACAAAATTAATGATAAGAAAATGTATGCCATTAATTTAGCATAACCAGTAACAAAATACAATCCTATTCGTGAAAATAATGCAATACCCATGAAGTCATGATTACTCTCTGCAGCCACGCCACTTGATGGAACTTGGGGGAAGCACCAAGTTCTTAACTATTAAAATGCTTCACCACTTCTACCAATGAAGAATGGAACTGGTAAAAGACACATTTTCTATATTTTAGACTTAAGAATTAAAACCACCTCTGTGGTAAAAATTTTATTAGAAGTCCTCTCACTCTATTTCATAAACTTTCCACAAATAATTCTGTTTTCTCTCTCTCAAACAAAACTGCTTAGTCTTCTCTCTTCCTATGACTGCAAAAGCATGTGTTCACTCATCTGAACTTAACCACAGGTGTTGCACTCTGGCAATATTTGTCTTTATAGGTACCTTTCCTTGCTCCAAACAAGTACTCCTTTTAAGTCAGTCGCTTTCCACATGCTCTGTCTACAAACATATCTTCCTGGCTTAAAGTTAGTCCCACTTTTTTTTTTTTTTTAAATTAACCACCCTACAGGCACCAGCTAATTACGAAACACTCAAAGTTACCCATGTATCATGATTCCTCTGTTCTGTGACTCATTAGCTCACTAAACATTGAATAATCACAGACATTAATTTCAAATAAGAAAAAACTTACTTCTAAAGGTAATACATTCTTTTCATTTTGTTTCTCAATTCCATTTTAATTCCTTCTGTGATCTTGCCTCATCTTTCTAACCCAGGCATTTCCTAAGCCATAAAGTTTGGAAAGCATTATGTATCAAAGGCCTGGTGTTAGACCATGCTGGCCCTAAAACGTCATGCTACCTTGAGTCTCACCCTTTGTAAATGGAGTTACTTGGCTGGAAAATTGGTTCTTAACTTGGATATAGATACTAGAGAGAAATGATTAAGAATATTGCAATGCAATACACTAGCAGAGAAATAACTATATAACATGGCTTCTGATGCAATTCTAAAACCCTCTTGAGACAATCTAGCATGCATAGAACCAGATGTTTCCAAAATACCTTCCCTCTTTCCCTATTGAGATTAATTGGTCTGGAATTATTTCTTTAAACCTTCAGCTTTATCATCTCATGATTCTATAAAGCACATTTTACATGTAAATACAGTCTGTTTACAACCACCATCACACAGACACCAGTAAATAGCACTGTAAATCCTTTCATACAAAGAAACATTAATGAATTAATTATTACATTAATTAACTTCATAAGTATGTGCCATATGTCTCATATGTTGCCAACTCATGCAGAATAATTTCCAGTAGGTTTTACAGATTAAACAAAAACAAAGCTCGAAAAGTTAAATAACTTGCCCAAGGTCACATAGCCAGTAGTTAAACATATGGTCAAGTCGTAGCAAAGTCCATGTGTTTTTCATTCCATTCCACTGACCTCAAGGAGCTCCTGGGTTACAGAAGGAAATGTACAACCAAGTAAATAGTTGTAAAATGAAGAACAAGAAGGTGTTTTGCTATGAAGTTGTTTGGTGTATCCTCTCCCTCTGAGACCCTCCTGAGTCCAAAAAATAACTGAATAAAATATTTTTTATTATTTTAATCACTAGACTTTCTTTTAAAGTAGAAGTTGTTTGAGCAAGCCATAAAATTTATTATGACTTATGAAGATTTATTTGCTGATGGTTTAAAATGTAAATATATTTGGCCTGAAGAGTAACTTTAAAAAAAAAAGGTATTTTTACTTGGAGAAAGAATCTCAATATGCAAATTTTTTCTGTACCCCTCTGGCCACCCTTGAAACAAGCAGATGGACTGGCCTCTGCCTGCCTGATCACTTTCCCAATGAGAGTCAGACTCTGGGGGAGAAGGAAGGCTCATTAAGGCCTCTTAGCAGAGCAAGCTAAAGCAACAAGTCTCATCTTTGGCCCATGTTACTGCTATTTTGCATTCTGAGCCCTGTGTTGGAAGTTCTCTTACTTATTAAAGCATTTAATGAACAGATTCCATCTTTCTTCAGAGCAATTGCTGTAGGGACAGCACATCCTGCCCCTTCTCAGCCATCATTGTCACCCTATTGTGCATAGAATGGTCGAAAATGAAAATCTCAACTCTCCTATTTGACTTGAAAGCTTCCTGTTTTTATTCTACTATTCCACTGGTTTGCAAGGAAGAAAAGGAACATTCAGATTTATCTGTCTTTATTTGATAGTATATGTGTGGCTGCTTCTGTATAAAGTTTACTCATGGAGAAGAAAATAGCCTGTACAAGTATTAGTTCTCAAACCAAAAAATTATTTTTCACTAGTTATACCTAAAGGTTATAACTTAGCTAAATATAAAAGGCAAGGAAGCATGAAACAGAGAGGAATGAGCCATGGTTAAGCGTAGAAAACTTCTGAAGATGTCATGGAGAAGATGACATTACATTAGGGATCAGAAGGGAAAAAAAAAAAAAAGAATAAGAATGTTTAAGCAAAGCAGGGCAGGAAATAAAGTCCATGCCAAGGAAATAGCATGTGTCTGGATAAGGCAGTTTTAAGAGTTTATATAGGAATTTGATCTCTGGGTTTATCAGGCAGGAGGGGAGGTATTCCAAGATGGAGTAGGTGAATGCCAAATTATAACTCCCACCCTAAGAAGACAAAAACTTCACCACAAGGTTATTTGTAATAGATTTCCTTTTCTGATTTTGATCAGTCAATAAGAAAACATGAATGAAGTAACAGAGGACGGGTTGCTGGTTTTATGACTAGAAGCATTGATCTTTTTATTAATTCAAACAAACTATGCTTGACTCTCCTCTTAAATATTTGCTTCCTGAATAAAAATTTAATTATTTAAAGATAGTTTATTCTAAAGGTATTTCTGTGCATAGGCTTATACTGTCACATTTTTCCCTATGCAATTTTCTCATAAAATTAGAGGCAAACTGCAAAAACGCAAAGCATCCAAAACAGAAAACAGGAAATTCTTCTTAAGCAAATATGTCATTAACTCATTAAATTCACCACTGCCTGAGAACATTGAAGTGGCCTAGAAAATTTTAAAATGAGATCATAAATTTATATAAAGTAAACTAGATTTTAAAGTTGTAACTTTATAACAACTCAAACAAAACATAAATCCTTATGCAGAAAAATCCAGATTTATCAGGAAATATATCAGGGATGAAAATGTCTTCTAAAATTATACTATAATTTCATAGTTTCTGCATAAAAGTTGAAAAACATACTTTTAAATTACTTATGATTTTTATCTTTTTCCCATTACTTCATTAAAATAATTGCCATTTATATAGTAGTGTTTACAGTCTACCATGTGATTTATTTACATATATTATAATATTTGATCTTTATAACAAAACTGATTTTTATAATAACATTGAGATATTTATCATCATCTCTATTTTACAAATAATGGAACTAAGACTAAACAGGTTAAAGATTTATTCAGATTTATACCATAGTATAATAAATACAAATTTGGGAAGCAGTCCTAGCATCTGCTTTTTTATATAGAAAAAAGACTGTAAGACATTTTATGGGAAGTACATACAACTTAGATAAAGGTTATATATTTTAAACTAATACAGGAAATACAGAAGATTATGACTGGGAAACAAATTTTTAAAATTTCACACTAAAAGTTACTTTAAATAAAGTCAACTGACAACAACTGAATTTGAAAAACATATTTATGATGCATTCTATAGACTGTGAATTTAGATCTAAAAGACAAATATAAACTAACAATGAGAAATCTAATACCTACTTTATTTATATCCATTTAAGTAGCAAAAATTTAGAAACAAGTACAAACACACCTATCGTTGGTTGGGATGTGAACATGTATTGGTAAGTGATATGTTTAAGACTGTACCAGAATCCATTAAAATTAATTATTCCATATGCTTTCAACAGAGCAATTGTGCAACTGTGGGTACATCCCATAATAATAAAACCAAGTATGTAAAATTGTATATACCAAAGATGTCTATCACAATATATAATAAATGGCAAATAAATGTTTTCATTCACTTTGAGGAATCATTAAATATACTGTGAAACATATCTAAAATAGAATATTATGCAGACATAAAAATATATTAATTGGAACTATATTAGATTCAACATATTGGCATTTCAATGTGACATTGTTGAGTAAGGAAGCCAAGATGTAGAAAAGTAGGATAATATTTCTTAAAATAATATCTTGTTTTTAGCATTAAAAGAAGAAAAACAGTATTTGTGTATGTGAAAAGTATATATATATGTCTATCTGTATATGATTATATGAAAATTGAGGATCATAAGAACACATATCAATGAGAATTATGTGGATTATTAGAGGGGAGGGAGTGATTTAGGTTGAAAGAGACAGTGGTTGTGTTCAGGTAACAGGAAAATGTAAAACAATCTGCTTTTAAAAAATATAAATTTTTAAGAATTAAAAAAGTAATATGATAATTGCTACTGTCACAGTTATTTTAACAATAATTTATCATCTAATATTTTGTGCATAATAAAAAGAGCAAATTTTATTATGCTCAGAATGAAGATTTAATGTCAATGCACTGCTGGACTTCTTGATAGGAATTGTAGAAATATATTTTTAAAAAGCGGTGAAAATATAGTTTAAAAAACTTTAGAATACTTATATCATTGGACACTAGTTTTGTCAGTTAATTACTTTTATCAAATAATATGACATTATATAATTTTACCTATCCCAAACTTAATACCCCTTTCCAGGTCCCTGTATAAGTTGTACAAAATCCCTGTTTCTTTTACCTTATTTTTATGACATTTTACTGTCTTTGCTTTAGGTTTTATAAGCTATTCTAGTTTCCACTTGTATCACAAGTAGAGATTAAACTCCTTTTAGACTTCTCCCCAGGTGAGTGAATCCTATCCTTGACTTTGCCTTATGAAAATACAGAACATTTATTCTTTAAGCCTTTACCATACATTTTTGTTTCTCATACACACCTTTACCCTAATACTTCCTTATGGCAAGGCCACTGTGGACAGATCCCTAAGT
Source organism: Chlorocebus sabaeus (assembly GCF_047675955.1). Classification (NCBI taxonomy): domain Eukaryota; kingdom Metazoa; phylum Chordata; class Mammalia; order Primates; family Cercopithecidae; genus Chlorocebus; species Chlorocebus sabaeus. The sequence goes on along the minus strand of NC_132916.1, from coordinate 64,943,300 downwards.
TTTGAAATTGTTTTGTCATACATTTTCCTAATTTTTATCCCTCCTTCTGAAATCCATACACTTTTCCTAAAGATATCTTCCATCTTTAGATTTTTGATAAAATGCTACTCTTTATAAGATTAAAGTCAGGTAGTGTACCTAATTTAGTCAGTGTGTTTCTTCTTGCAGTTTGATATATTATATTTCCTTAAAAAACTTTGAAGATTTGGGGGATGAAAAACTTTGCAGAGGGAGGGTCACTTGAGCCCAGACCCTGTCTCTACAAAAACAAACAAACATGAAAAAAAACTACCTAGGTGTGGTGGGGTGTGCTTGTGGTCCCAGCTACTCAGGAGGCTGAAATGGGAGGATCACTTGGGCTCAGGAGTTTGAGACTGCAGTGAGCTATGATAGTGCCACTGAACTCCAACATGAGCAACAGAGCAAGACCCTGTCAAAAGATAAGTAGAAAAAAAAGAAAGGAAAGAAAGAGAGAAAGAGAGAGGAGGGAGGGAGGGAGGGAAGGAAGGAAAAGGAAAATGTTTGGTTTAGTTTGGTTTGGTTTGGTTTGGTTTGGTTTGGTTTGGTTTGGCTTGGTTTAGTTTGGTTTGGTTTGGTTTGGTTTGGGAGGGAGGAGGTTTGTTAGGGTTTGTGCCATCTAGGTCTGGTAGTAATATATTTATGCCTTTAAACTTTGGTAAAATAATACAAAAAATCCATAAGAACCTGGGAAGAGTAAATTTTAAAAACTCTTACTAAAGACATGGGTCCTAAGGAATGCATATGTGACTAAAAACATGTATGTCTTTTAAAATGTGTAAATTAAAAGAGATTAGAGTTTATCTCCAGAATAATAAATAATGCCACTTTCACTCACTTTTTATATGTCTACTTCAGTGTAACATCACGGAGATGGAATTTACAAGGACCTATACAAATTTCATCATGCCATAGCCTATGATGTTAGCAACTCAGATTGTCAGCTATTAAGATATTATGAGTCTTCCTCCTGTTCTTATTTTCATTTTTATAGAATGGTTATTATAGATAATATGTAAATGAAAAAGAAGGAAATGATGGACAAAGAAGAGATAAATAGTAGATCTAAATTTACATTTCACAAGAGTTACTTTGATGCCTATTTCATTGTTTGCTTTAATGATTCAAAAGCTAGAATTATGCATTCAAGGAAAAGTCATAGAGCATTGGACATCTGCTATGAATCTATTCATATTATTATTTAAATCTGTGTATTCTAATATTGTTGTTTTAACAGTAACATAAAAGTTGCTCTTTCACTGAGATAGATAGAAATATATAAAAGGCAGACTTATGAATATTACCTGCAGAATTTCAAGCTGAAAAAAATTGAGAGTAATTTTTATATATATCAGTATTTTAAAAATTAAATAACCCATATCTATTTCATTTTCTTTGGTCAATAATGTTATGGAATAATTTTATTTTTTTCAGCTTCTTGTTTTTCTATTTTTATTTTAGATTCAAGGGATACGTGTACAGGTTCTTTGCATGGGTAAATTGTGTGTTGTTGGGGTTTGGTTGCAAATGATCCTGTTACCAAGGTAGTGAACACAGTACCTGGATAGGTATCCTTCCAACCCAGGTAGTGAGCACAGTACCTGGATAGGTACCCTTCCAACCCACACCCCCTCCCCAAATCCCCTCTCCACCAAATCTGTCAAGAAATACTTTGTTGAATGTCACACAACCTCTGCTAGCTCCCTACCAAAAATAAAAAAGATCTAGAGAGAGCAAGAGGCAGAGCTGTGCTATTAGCTGTACTATGTAACGTTTTTTCTGGGTTTCACTTTCAGAGGGGTGTTAAATAGACAAATACTATCTCCATACGTGTGAGAACTTTCATGTGAAAAGACCCACCGTTTCCCCACATTTTCAGTACTAGCCCCGCCCTGTGACTTCCAGGAATTAAAAGGCAATTCTATGATGAATGAGGCCATGTTTTCTTTTCTGTACTATCCTGTCTGCACATTTATGTACTTATTCTACACAACTCAATCACAAAATCAACCTCTTCACAAATGAAGAAAAAATGTATATTGAAGACTTTAATGCTATATTTTTACAGGTAGAAAAAACATTCTTACCTGAAGAATGTGAGTAGATCTGAAAGAGCCACATGTTCTAGTAATAAAAATAAGATTCTCTATGAGATTCTCAAACATCAAGAAATGTATCCTACTACATCTCAAATAAATTGATTACACTGAAGTCATAAATTAAAAGAAACAGATTATTTTGGCTAAAGGAAATGAAGTCATTACATTGAAGAACTTCCAGCCATAAAAATGAATTAGTAGAGGCCCCCAAGATGAAGAACTTTGAATCTCTAGATATATGGTGAAATTGAATAGCACTCAGTTAATTCGTTTACTGCACTAAAACATTTGCATGAGTCTTATATGGGAAAATGAAAGTGACCAGCAGGTTCATTATATTTTTTGAGTCAATAACTAATGTTTAGATTGGGAAGAATAATCCATATCACAATAATTGCTTTTCATTTCTATTCACTCTCTTTGCAAAATATGCAAATATGTATTTCATCTTGTTTTATGCTGTGAAAAGTGTGAATCTATGAAAACCAAAGCATAAGAGAAAAAGCTTTACCTTAAGTCCTGTACAATGATGATGTCTAGTAGACATTTATGACTTTTTAATCTTAAAATTTCTGATCAGAAAACAAATGGTTTTCTTACCTACTGAATGGTTTCTTTATAAAACATTACTATAACTGTTTCTGCAAATGTGTGCATGTGTAGAAGGGATGTAGGTGGGAGATGTGTGGTAATTTTACCATTTGCTTGCTTTCTGGTGTGCTGATTGGACCAGTGGATGTAGGTATTAAGTAAAAATTGAACACATCTTGTGCACAATTATAGGGATGAGTGAGTAACAGAAACTCTGATTCTCCCTCTACCACATGAAGTTTGACCACAAAGTTTGGAGTCGCATCATCGCTCCTGTTGGAGGTATGTATGCCAATGTCACAGACGGAAAACAAGGCAGCATTGAATATGGTGCTCCTGCAGGGTGTCCTCCTGTTTCTCAGTGTGATTTCTTCTACTTTCTTCTCCAGCTAGATATTAGTCCCAAGAAAGTCACCAGTTTCTTTCCCACAACAAAGAAAAGCACTTGTTGTTGAGAGGTTTAAATAATCCATCAGGATGGATAAATGAATTCTCCAAATGTATGCATTTTTAGAAACAGTTTTAATTCCTTTCACAGGCAGAGTAATCTTTTGAGGGGTAAATGTGTGCCATAGATAATATATTTTAGTCTATCTTAAGAATCATAGTCACTGCAACTTTTAGAACCATAAAAAAATTGAACTGATTCATTTACTAAAATGTCTTTTCCTACCTTTATGCTGCACCTACTTTTATATTTATTGTAATATGCTTTAAATAGCAGGAAATTGTTATGATAATACAGAGCTGCTTTTTAAACAATATTTTAAAAAGTTTTAGACAACCTCATGATTTTACAAAGGAGGTGTTGCTTGTGTGAAAGACAAACCCACCACCATCAGATCAGAATGGTTTATGTAACTCAGATCATTTCACTGTGGGGAAAAAAAACCCTTCTGAAATATAGTAGAGTCGTAAATACATGACTATGCTATTTCCTAAAAATAGAAGTGGCTTCAATTAAATTATCAGAGAGGCAGTAAGTCAGAATATTCTTAGAGTTCACACACATCATATGATCTATGTGAAGGAAGATTTTAAAAATAGAAATTTGGCTCACAAGAGCCAAACTGTTCCCACTGCATTCACTTATAAGTGTAGCATTAAGGGGAAAAATTACCTCCACCTACTCAACGTTTTATGTCATGTGTGTGCACATGTGTACATACGCTTGCATGCATGCAAATTTGTATTTGTGAATTTAGAAAATTTGCAGAAGTGTGTACATTTAGAGAATTCACAGAAATGTGTGAATTTACCTTTATGTGTGTTTACCTTGTATATTTGACTTCAGTTTGCACTGATCAAAGATAAAGAGTTACCAATAAATTTCATGGAGATATTTTCTTTTATGAGAGCTGCAAAATTACAATAAAGAGCAATGACCATCTTTTTCATTCAGTCTACTGAGATGAACCCTTTGCAAATGTTTGAAGTATCCATGCCTCATATGCTGAAGCGTCTGAAACTATGCCTATTTTTGGCATGATATTTTACTGTAACATTTACAGGATTGCAGTGCATTAACTATTAGACAAGTTAGCATGGTCTTATTTTCAGATATATGGATGGAAACCATTCTATGTGTAAAAACAGAATGGGATTAATTCATTTTCAAATTAATGAAATACAATCCAGGTAGAATTTGAATCCTTAGATATCATATGCCCATTAAAAACAGGAAAGATGATTCTTCTGAATAATGGCAGCAGATATTACATAATTCATAGATAAATCCATTAAATTAAAAAAATCAGTTAACCATTTTAACCATTTGCACTGTTCAGTTTCGCATGTGTGCTTATTTTCATAATTAATTTGATTCATTCAAGTGCACATTCAGTGTGACATTTTTGGAATTAAAACCACACTTTTTTTTCTCACAGTATACATTTCGAGAAATCACATCATTGTAACTATATCGAACTTCAGGAAGGAATGTTGGGAAGATTTTGATCTGTGGAAGGAATAGAATGTCAAGAATACGACAACTTTTCCTTCGAACTTAGAGATAGATAAAAGTATATTCCTGGGATACAGCAAAACCATTAATGTAGCCTTTTGAAAACAAAATATATGCACAATATTTGCATGGCAGTTATCATAGAGGACCATTTGGAAATTGTCTCTGAGATGAGCTTTAGATTTGATACTATTAGCACAGCATTTCTTTTCAACATGTTCTATGGGCATTCATCAGCAAAGGGACATCTTACGATACAATAATTTGTTTATAAAACCCCTAAAGTAGAATTTGCACATAAGAAATTTCTAAAAGAGGAATGATAATTGTGAAATACTGGATTTCAATTTAACTGTATTAGAAAATATCTCACTTTCCTTGATTACAATATATATCATTTTTTTAAAAGACGTTTATAGAACTGTCATTCTAGAAAATGTTAGGAAGTTTCATATAACCATACATAGCTTAAACACACCGAAGTTAACACTGCTAAAAGATAAATGTAGGTACATTAAAATTCTAGAGTTCATTTGAGCAGACATAGATTCATGAATTGGGCAATACCAGAAAGCACGTGGTTGGGGCTTCACCAATGGGAAAACTTTTTCTTTTTTTTTTTGAGACTCAGTTTCACTCTTTGTTGCCCAGGCTGGAGTGCAGTGGCGTGATCTCAGCTCTCTGCACCCTCCACCTCCTGGGTTCAAGCGATTCTCCTGTTTCAGCCTCCCGAGTAGCTGGGATTACAGGCGCCCGCAACCATGCCTGGCTAATTTTTACATTTTTAGCAGAGACGGGGTTTCACCATCTTGGCCAGGCTCCTCTCAAACTCCTGACTCAGGTGATCGCACACCTCAATCTCCCAAAGTGCTGGGATTACAGGTGTGAGCCACCACGCTCAGCCAGGGGAAAACTTTTATACAATGTTTATGGAAGCAAGACAAAGGAAATATTTGATTGGTTAAAGTGGAACAGTAGCCTCACAAGTTTCCAGTTAGAGGTTAGTTGGCAGTTTCTGATTGGTAAAGCTTAAGTTTCTTTTTTCTAGGATGTTATTTACATTGAGTTGGGTTTCAGTTTACTCATGTGGGGACCCAGGCTGCTGGAGCCACCTTGATCTTATGCCCCTGACACAGTTAATTACTTTTTGGTGACAACTTATAGGGAAGAAATCAAAGAATTTTGGGGGGATTAATTTATTAGATGTCAGATACTAGTTATAGCACTCAAAGTTTTCAGGTTAGCCTTTAAATATGAGGCTACCTCTATGAGATTAATATTTTGCTATGCATCCCTTCACTTTCTGTACCTTTATATATCTTCTTTCTCTTTGCAGAATTCTTCCAAGTAATTTTAGATTATACTTTTCTGGAATTAATAAAGTGAGACAATGAAGCATCTTCTTTGTGGAGTTGTTTGACATTCTTCCTTCGACATTTCCAATAGTTTCAAAGTTTAGAATTTACTGCCTTATACTTCAATGGGTTAATAGATCTCACTTAAAAACTTTTAGAAATGGATCTTCTTATCTCTCTCATAATTTGAATACAGTAACATGACGCTTAACAATGGGGATGTTCTAAGATACACATCATTAGGCAATTCTGTGATTGTACTATCATCATTGAGTATAACTACACAAACCTAGATGGTATAGCCTACTACACTTAGTCTATATATCATAGCCTATTGTTCCTATGCTACAAACCTGTACAGCATGTTACTGTACTACATGTTGTAGGCAATTATAAACACAATGGTAAACATTTATCTAAAAATATCTAAACATAGAAAAGGTACAGTAAAGATAGGTATTATAATTTTATTGGACCACTGTCTTGTATGTGTGGTTAATCACTGGCTGAAACATCATTATGTTGTGCACAGCTGTATTTAAACAGAACAAGTTATTTATAATGCTGATGGTAGGATGTTGTTTTATAATAATGGATTTCACTGACTTTTGACTCGTTCCTGGAAGGGGCTTTTTGTCTTTGTTATTCCTAAGCCCCTTGGGTCACATGTGAGTTTATATTAATGAAGTGACTCATAGTAAGCCTCTACGATAGCTTCAGGCTGTGGTTGGTCACCAGAAAAACAAACCACATGATTAGATAGTTGGAATTTTGAGCCAGCCCAACCTCTGCGGGAATGGGGAGGTAGAGATAAAGTTCAATCAAAAGACCAATGATTTAATCAATTATGCCTATGTAATGGAATCCCAATTAAAAGTCTAAACACTCCAAAACTCAGAGGAAATTCTGGGTTGCTGAATATATTAATGTTCCAGAAAGGTGACGTGCCCTGATTTATAGGGGAAGGTATTTAAGCTCTATGTCAGGACCCCTCCAGACCTTACATTATGTGTCTTTTCATTTGGCTGTTCCCAATTTTTATACTTTTTAAGAAAAATATAATCATGTCATCATTGTAAGCAATTTGCAAATTTCTCTTAGTCATTTTAGCAAATAACCAAACCTGAGGGTGGTTCTAGGATCCCCTGGATTTGTACTCTGATGATCAGAAGTGGAGTTGGGAACCCCACCTCCGGCTGGCATCTGAAGTGAGAGCAGTCTCCTTGGGGACCATGCACATCAACCCTAGGTAGTTAGTGTCAGAACTGAATTGCATACATCAGTATATGAATATATATGAATATGTGTATGAATAAATCTAAAAGATGTATATGAAGACAAACTTTAAGTATTTGGAGACACAAAAGAAAGTAGAAAAAACGAAAAGACATACCAGTAGTTTAATATAAGATAATTCACCAAGTTATAATGTTGAACATAACTGTGTATAATTATTATATGATTTCAATAAAAAATAATAGCAGAATTTTAAAGAAAAAGACAAGCTGCATTTTATATTAAGAAATCAAACAGATAATAACATTGAATGAAATTATAATAAAGAGAAAAAAGGAATTAGTTTCATCAAATAGTAAGTCATATGAACCTCTAATAATTATAGTGATTATGACTGTATTCCATATGTTTAAGAAGGATAAAGAAAACATGACCGTATTAAGAATAGACAGAGAATATGTTTTAAAATATCTAAATAAAACTCCTAGATATGAAAATACAATGTTTCAAATTAAAAACAAATAAAAAAAAACCACTACGTAACATTCATAGTGTAATAGATAGTGCAGAAGAAAATATCAATAAGCTTGAAAACATAGCAGTAGAAATTACTGAAAAGGAAACAGAAAGAAAAAGATGATAACAAACAAACTCATAAAATAAGTGAACTTTTTTAGCAGCCTAATGTATGTGTAATTAGTGTACATGAAGAAGAGAGTGAGTAAGGGAATAGAAAAAAGCCCAAATTTGATTTTTTAAAAATCTAAAACATAATTCCCTGGGTGCAAAAAGTTCAGTAAAGCCCAAGCACAAGAAATATAAAGAAAATCAGAGCAAGGTACAATACAATCAAGAATTGGAAGACTCAATATTGCTAAGATGTCACTTACCCAAAATACTGATCTATATATTCAATACAATTCCAATATTCCAGCTAAATTTTCTGAAATTAATACAACAGTTCTAAAATTAGATAGAAAGGCAAAGGAGGTAGAATGGCCAAAATGGCCATGTAAAAGAATAACAGAGTTTGAGGACTTACAACCTGATTTCAAAAGTTACTATTAACCACAGTAACAACACTGTGTGGTAATGGCAAAAAGACAATCAAACAGAACGCAGATTCTAGAGGTAGACACACACATATATAGTCATCATTTTTGACACAATTGCTAAGACAATTCAATGGCAGAAACAGACTTTTCATCAAATGATGGAACAATTTAATATTCATATGCAAATAAATGAATTACCTACATTCCCTACACCACTTACAAAAATTAATTCAAAATTGACCATGAACCTAAAAACTATAAAATTAAAAACTGAAAACTACAGAATGTATAAGAAAAAACAAACAAGAAAATATTTATAACCATTTTGTTAGTCCATTTTCATGCTGCTGATAAAGACATACCCATGACTGGGCAAGTCACAAAAGAGAGATTTAATGGACTTACAGTCCCACTTGGCTGGGGAGGTCTCACAAGCATGGCGGAAGGCAAGGAGGAGCAAGTCACATCTTACATGGGTGGCAGCAGGCAAAGAGAGACATTGGAAAGGGAAACTCACATTTTTAAAACCAGCAAATCTTGTGAGACTTATTTACTATCATGAGAACAGCACAGGAAAGACCCACCCTCATGATTCAATTACCTCTCACTGGGTCCCTCCAACAATACATAGGAATTAAAGATGAGAGTTGGGTGGCAACACAGCCAAACCATGTCATTCTGCTCCTGGCCCCTCCCACATCTCACATTCTCACATTTTGAAGCCAATCATGCCTTACAAGCAGTCCCCCAAAGTCTTAATTCATTTCAGCATTAACTGAAAAGTACACAGTCCCAAGTCTCATCTGAGGCAAGGCAAGTGCCTTCTGCCTAGGAGCCTGTAAAATTAAAAGTAAGTTAGTTAATTCCTAGATACAATGGTGGTTCAGGCATTTGGTAAATACAGCCATTAAAAGTAGAAGAAATTAGCCAAAACAAAGGGGCTACAGACCCCATGCAAGTCTGAAATCCAGCAGGCCATCAACTCTTAAAGCTCCAAAATGAGCTCCTTTGACTCCATGTCTCACATCTAGGTCACACTGATACAACAGGTGAGTTCCCATAGTCTTGGTTTTCCACCCTTGTGACTTTGCAGGGTACAGCCTCCCTCCTGGCTATCTTCATGGGCTGATGTTGAGTGTCTGTGGCTTTTCCAGGCACATGGTGCAAGCTGTTGGTGGATCTACCAGTCTGGGATCTGGAGGACAAGGACCCTTTTCTCACAGCTTCACTAGCAGTGCCCCATTAGGGACTCTGTGTTGGGGCTCCCATCCCACATTTCCCTTTCGCACTGCCCTAGCAAAGGTTCTCCATGAGGACCCCACCACTAGAGCAAACTTCTGCCTGGGCATCCAGGCATTACAATACATCTTCTGAAATCTAGGCAGAGGCTCCCAAACCTCAATTCTTGACATCTGTGCACTCACAGTGTCAGCACCACGTGAAAACTGCTTGAGCCTTGCACCATCTGAAGCCATGGCCTGAGCTCTACATTGGCCTCTTTCAGCCATGGCTGCAGCAGCTGGGATGCAGGGCACTAAGTCCCCAGGCTGCACACAGCACGAGGACCTTGGGTGAGGCCCACAAAATCACTTTTTCCTCCTAGGTCTCCAGGCCTATGATGGAAGGGACTGCTGCAAAGGTCTCTGACATGCCCTGGAGACATTTTCCCCATTGTCTCGGTGATTAACATTCAGTTCCTTGATACTTATGCAAATGTCTGCAACTGGCTTGAATTTCTCCTCAGAAAATGGGATTTTCTTTTATATTGCATTGTTAGGCTACGAATTTTCCAAACTTTTATGCACTATTTTCATTTTGAAACTGAATGCCTTTAACAGCACCCAAGTCACTTCAAATTTTTTGAAGCGAATGTTTTGCTGCTTAGAAATTTTTTCCATCAAATATCCTACATCATCTTTCTCAAGTTCAAAGTTCCACAAATCTCTAGGGAAGAGGCAACATGCCACCAGTCCATTTGCTAAAACATAACAAGAGTCACCTTTGCTTCAGTTCCCAACAAGTTCCTCATCTCAGCCTGGATTTTATTGTCCATATCATTATCAGCATTTTGGTCAAAGGCATTCAACAAGTCTCTAGGGAGTTCCAAACTTTCCCACATTTTCTTGTCTTCTTCTGAGCCCTCCAAACGGTTCCAACTCTTCCTGTTACCCAGTTCCAAAGTCACTTCCATCTTTTTGGGTATCTTTTCAACAACATCCCCCAACTCTACTGGTACCAGTTGTCTGCATTAGTCTGTTTTCATGCCACAAAGACATCCCTGAGACTAGGCAATTTAGAAAAGAAAGATAAATTTAATGGACTTACAGTTCCATGTGGCTGGGGAGGCCTCGCAGTCATGACAGAAGGCAAGGAGGAGCAAGTCATGTCTTACATGGATGGCAGCAAGCAAAGAGACAGCCTGTGAAGAGAAACTCCTGTTTTTAAAACCAGCAGGTTTAACTTCCCACCAGGGGCCTCCCACAATACACAGGAATTCAAGATGAGATTTGGGTGGGAACACAGCCAAACTATATCAACCATGATTTAGACAAAAATGATTGAGACACAAACCCAAAAACATGATTTATACAAGAACAAATGGAATAAATGATCTTTGTTAAAAAGTAGGTACCTCTGCTCTTTGAAAGACATTGGTAAGTAAGAGAATTAACAGACAATCCACACACTGGAAAACATATTTTCAAATGAGACAGACAAAAGTTCTATATCCAGGATATATACATATATATATGTATCTGTGTGTATATATAAAATTCTCAAAACTCAATTATTTAAAAAATGCAATTTAAAAATGGGCAAAAAATTTATAGACACTTCACCAATGAAGATTACATAAAAATGGCAAATATGCACGTAAAAGGTGCTCTACATTTTATTTCATTAGGCTAATACAAATTAAAACCACAACCAGATACTACCACCCAACTGTAAGAATGGTTAAAATCAAAGAAACATCAATAATAAATACTGAGTAGAATAAGAAACACATTCCTGGTGGCTATGCAAAATTAGAGTTACTTTGGAAAATATTTTGGCAGCTTTTTATAAAATTAAGCATGTGCTCACCTTATAACTCAACAATCTGACCCTTGGGTATTACCCAAGTGCACTAAAAATCCTGTATGCAGTTGTTTACAGTGGTTTTAATTGTAATTGTCAAAGCTGGAAACAGCTCAAATATCCCTCAACTGGCAAATGGATAAAGTGTGGTACAAACAATAAATACTACTCAACAATTAAAAAGAAATGAACAGGTGATTCACACAGCAACATCATGGATGAGTCTCAAATGCATCATTCCAAGTGAAGGAAGCCAGTCTCAGAAAAATACATCCTCTATGATTATTTTAAGAGGGCATTCTGAAAAAGGCCAATAGAAATTTAGACTTATTAGCTATGGTTCTAGACACATGCTTTTATAAGGTAAAATCAATGTAATAAAAATAAAAACAAGTAACAGTAATGATGATAAGAAAAATATCACCTTAAGTTTATGTAATATTGTATGGCTTTCAAAGTTATTTATTCCTCACACCTCTGGGAATTTGGGTATATCTGAATCATTGTGCTTTAACAGGATTCTGCTATAATTCAACAAAGTTGCCTCCAGAGCTTCGTTTTCATGGTATATCCCTGCAATCCATCATCTAAGAGAATCTCATGCCATCAACAATGGTTTATAGCAATATCAACAAGGATAAAGCTAATTGATATTATCAAACATGTTATTCTCTCATTGCAAAACAACAAAGGGAAAATACTTATGCATTAAGAACAAAATTTATCTTTGCATTGATTGAAATGCAAGAAGTCACATATACACTGCACTAAATTTAGTAATGCTACCCTAAGCAAGTACTCAAACTTGGGAAATAATGAAGTGACTAAAGCTAGGTGGAAAACAAAGAACCATATTTTTTAAAAGTCTATACATATGAGCTAACCTCTGACTGACCTATTCCCTCAAGCTATATGCATTGCAATATATCTTCACTGTGTCAGATTTTCAGTATCACATGGGTTATTAGAATTTGTGTCTACAGCAACCCAAATGTTTGAGACCAAACTGAAAGAAATATTTTAAGGACAGAGTGAAGAGAGGCCTTTATGGTTATAACCAGTCTGTCTTCAGCTATTCTGAGCTATTTTGGATGTAAGATTTTAACCTTGCTTTTGATTTCTTATTTTATCTATACATTTGAAATACAGTTTTCACACACACACACACAAATCAGAAATATAATATATTTGCATATGTCTTGCATTTTCAAATAGATTTCACAAATGAATTTCTAGCAAAAGTTTGAAAAATACATGAATATATACATAAACATGAATATAAATAACACTGGCACTCTGGTACATTTATGTTGAATGTGTTTACATCTATTTTTTTCATAGGCATCTATCATATTTCCATGATGATGTTGTTTTAAGGATAAAAGGAAGCAAACATGTTCTGGCAATGCACTTAAACCACCAAACATGAAGATACCTAAACATATCAATTGGCAACATAGCATTACCACGAGGTAACTGTTCCAACATCTGCAGCTCTGAAGTTAATCATGACTCTAGCAAGAGCCTCCTCCTAATGTGCTGCATGAGAGAAGTACTAATTAATCATTAAGTGGCTTTACATCATAAAGGGCTTCTGCTTCTGTTTCAAATCAACTGGAGTGGTGCAGAGCAGCAGTGGCAGTAGCAACAGCACCAACTCCAAACATTAAACATGATGTGGAAAGTGTGGATTACTGAAACTGAGAGAACCACAGTTTGGAACTGATACTTGAATTGTTTAAGAAATAAGTACCCAACCTCATTTTACTGATTGACAGGCTGTATGGGCTACTTGCCAGGAGTGTTTTCTAATTTGCACTAACAGGAGCTAAATTTTCCTTGATTGTGGAGGTGTGAGCTCTTAAGACTTTCCGCCTTGTATCATGATGGAATATGATATGCTAAGATCAGTACTTTCTACCAGGTTTGTCTTTAAAATTGAGGGCATAACCCAGTACTTGAGAGGTTACATTTGATCACTACAGAAATAGTAAGTAAGAAAATCATACTATCATGATGATAATGTACTCCCCTGAAAATATTCTCACTCACTTATTTTATGCTCCCATTATTAGAGATTTGGAAAATATATAATAGATCACAGATGAAAATAAGAATTTCGGCCTGGTGCTGCGGCTCATTCCTATAATCTCAGCACTCTGAGTGCCCAAGGCAGGCAAATTTCTTGAGCTCAGGAGTTTGAGACCAGCCTGGGCAACATGGCGAAATTGATTGCTACAAAAAATGCAAAAATACTAGCGGTGTGATGGCACATGCCTGTAGTCCCAGCTACTCGGGAGGCTGAGGTAGGGAGATTGCTGGAGCCTGGGAGGCAGAGGTTGCAGTGAACTGAGATTGTGCCCCTGCACTCCAGCCTGAGTGACAGAGCCAGATCCTGCCTCAAAAAAAATTGAATTTGTAGTAGCCACCAATCAAAGAAGCTCTGTGTTAAAATTTCTCTTTCTCTCTCTCTGATATATATATATACACACACACACACACACCAGATATATATATATATAAACCCCTCTAAACATGTGTGTGTATACATATATATGTTCCTTAAGCAATCAGTGATATATGTATCTGATATATATATCACTGATATCATATATATATAGTATATGTATGTATCTGATATATATATCACTGATATCATATACATATCACTGATATCATATATATATCAGTGATATGTATGTATCTGATATATATATCAGTGATATATATATATCAGAGATATATATATCAGAGAGATACATATCACTGATATATATGATATCAGTGATATATATATCAGATACATACATATGAGATATATATATCAAATACATATGATATATATATGTGTATCACTGATTGCTTAAGGAATCACCAATTGCTTAAGATATATATATCACTGATTGCTTAAGGGACATATATATGTACACAAACACATATTTAGAGGGGTTTCTTCATCTAACAGAAATATCCAACCTTTCCATGTGGCTGAACTAGGACACAGAGAAACTTAGTGATTTCCCCATGTACATATGATTATTACATGGCAGAACCTGGATTTTAAATCCCACAGGCATATGTTGCTATAGACTTTCTCATACAAACGCACATCTATATGCAGTGGATATTCCAAGCAACACCAAGGGCAACACGGCCAGAAATCTAACATTTCCCAGCTTTCTTCTATCCAAGTATTCCCAGGACTCCTGCGTCTGCATAAAGTGATCCGTTAAATCAGACCTTTTTGATGTTCCCTGCTTCTATTTACTGGGCGAGAGCAAGAACTGAGGTTTGTTTGTTTGCCACTGCTGACTGCTAGGTAGTTCTCCCTACTTCACCTAGTTTCTGTCATCAATGTCCTTGGTTACTCTTTAAGTGGGCCCAAGCTTTTGCCCTTGAAAATTCTGAGATCAGCCACAACACTGGTTGCTAAAGGGATTGCTGGAGAACCTGAGGAAACCCAAGTCACCTGACAGTTTTGTGCAAGACCTTCCCCATGCAGCTCCATGTAGTTCCTTGGGAAGTAAGGGAAGATATTCATTTCTTCAGGGTGAAGCTCACTCAACTTATGAGTCTTGTCAAAGTCATTAGTTCCACCTTCCCTTTTTTAGTAACGGGACGCACATGGAGACCACCACTGTCTTTTCCAGAAGCTCCTCAATCTGGGTTGCCTTAGTTCATAGTAATAGTATGAACATCAAAGAATAAGAGGACAGGATCCTGCCTTGCTCATTCCTTGAGCAGATTCTTGTACCTTAAGAAAGCAGAGATACAAGAAGGGCAAGGTGTCTCACGCCTATAATCCCAGCACTTTGGGAGGCTGAGGTGGATGGATCACATAAGGTCAGGAGTTCAAGGCAAGCCTGGCCAACACAGTGAAACCCCATCTCTACTAAAAGACATAAATTAGCTGTGTGTGGTGGCAAGTGCCTGTAGGCCCAGACACTTGGGAGGCTGAGGCAGGAGAATCACTCGAACCCAGGAGATGGAGGTTGCATCTAGCCGAGATCGCGTCACTGCACTCCAACCTTGGTGACAGAGCGAGATCCTGTCTCAAAAAAAAAAAAAGAAAAGAAAAAAATTGTTTCTGTGCTTTTTATACTGTTATTATAGTATCTTGCCACAAGCAGTCTTCCTGAGGCTACTACAACTCTTGCTGCACAGGTTGTAAACTTTGTGAGAGCAGAGATATTTGCAAATAAGATCAGATAAAAGTCCTATATCTAGAATATATATAAATATCTCACAAACCTGAAATTTTTTAAAATAAAATTTAAAAATAGGCAAAATATATGAACAGATATGTCACCAAAAAGATACATAGATGTCAAATAAGCACATGAAAAAGTGTTCAATATTATCAGTCATTAGGGAAATACAAATTAAAACCACTATAACGAGATATCACTATGCCCTATTAAAATAGCTAAAATTAAACAGACTGAGAATGAAAAGTGTTGGGATAAAGTTGAGCCACTTAGAACTCTCATGCATTATTTTTGGGAATTCCAAAAGGTTAAAATCACCTTGGAAACAATTTGGAAGTGTCTTAAACAGCTAAACATACATCAAAAATAGGTCATAGTTGTTCCGTTCTTAGGTATTTCCCCAAGACAAATGAAGGCATATATCTAATCCTGGCATCTCAACTGTCCCTTCTAAAACTCCAATGAAGCAGGTAAAAGGACCATACCCCTTCCCAGTGTGGCTAGGATCTGCACCTCACCTCCGTTTTGTGACCAATTTTTTCCAGTAAAGGTTATAACTTTTACACAAATGTTTATAAGAGCTTTATCAGTAATGATCACAAACTGGAAACAACCCAAGTTCCCATCAACAGGAAAGCGAATCTACCCTTTGTGGTCTATATATATAATAAAATATTATTCAGCAATAGAAAGAAATAAACTACTGATATACTCAATCATATGCATAAATTTCAAAACAAAAGCATTGAATGAAAAAAGCCAGATAAAAACACAGCACACATTCTAAGATTCTACTTATTAAAAATTCTAGAAAATGCAATCCAATCTATAGTGAAATAATGTTGATCAGTGTTTTCCTGGAGGAGAACGTGGGAGGGTGAACGTGGTGACAGTGAAGGATTAAAAACTGTATAAGGGAAATATGGGAGGATAATGGATCTATTCACTATCTTGATTGGGGTGATGGTTTCACACATGTATACATATGTCAGAACCCATAGGATACATAAAAGATATGTGCAGTTTATTGCACTGTACGTATATCTACGCAGATCTTTTTTTTTTTTTTTTTTTTTTTTTTCATTTAAAAGCCATCGGCCGGGCGCGGTGGCTCAAGCCTGTAATAGCAGCACTTTGGGAGGCCGAGACGGGCAGATCACAAGGTCAGGAGATCGAGACCATCCTGGCTAACACGGTGAAACCCCGTCTCTACTAAAAAATACAAAAAACTAGTCGGGCGAGGTGGCAGGCGCCTGTAATCCCGTCTACTCGAAGGCTGAGGCAGGAGAATGGCGTAAACCCGGGAGGCGGAGCTTGCAGTGAGCTGAGATCTGGCCACTGCACTCCAGCCTGGGCGACAGAGCAAGACCCGTCTCAAAAAAAAAAAAAAAAAGCCATCATTCACTGATTCTTTGAATCCTCCCGCTTTGTCCTTGTACCCCATGTTACACAGCACTGTTTTAGTTTCCTTTTGTTTTAGAAATTCTTTCTCTTCTAATGTCTTTTAACAGGTTATAGTATGTTAAAGTCAAGTTCATGTAAAGTTCATGAAGATTAAGTTTCAGATATCCCACGTGAAGAAATTCTTCACAAAGAATTGCACCTAATTTGAATTTATGATTTTATATTTATTTTATTCTTTCGTAATCTCATTCTTACACAAGTTTCACACCCTACAAATCCTAGACTATCTTCTGGCTGAATTTCTCTTGGGCATTATAGTAAGCAATTAAATCATTGAGTTAAAGGGCGTATTAGTGCTCAATTTTATAAAATAGTGCCAAGTTGTTTTTCAAGGTGATTGTTTCCATTTTAACACCTATCAGTGAGATGAAATTGCACCCGAGATCCCATTGCTCCAGGTCTTTTTCAGCACTTGGTGTTTTCAGAGTTAATTTTAAAGTCTATTTCTGATAATTACTTGGATTTTCTATTTATACAGTCTGTTGTTTCCTTTTATTTTGAAGGATAAAATTTGATCTCCTTTTATGCTTGTGTTTAAAAGTGATAGACAGTGCACATGAAAAAATTGTAGATAACTTAAGACTCTACATAATCTTAAATTTCCTCAAAAAGGATTCAATTTACCTGTTGTAGACCATTAGTTCAGTGTGAGTGTCTTTTCTCTTACATCTGTGATAACAGAACATCAAAGAATGGGTAGCTTACAAACAACATAAATTATTTTTTACAGTTCTTGGGGCCGAAAAGTCCAAAATCAAGGAACTGGCAGATTCAGTGGCTGGTGGGGGCCTGTTTCCTGATTCATAGACAGCCTGGCCGTCTTCTGACTGAGCTCTTATACAGCAGCAGAAGGGAGAGAACTCTCTGGAAGATCTTCTCATCTTCTGTTGTTTATTTAGAAAAAAACAGATATCTTTAATGGAAAATCTACCCAGATGTTTCATTCAATTCGCTGGGGTTTTTTTTGTTTGTTTTTCTCCTGGATATTGGTCTGCAGTTCTTCATTGTCTTGTTACTTAACTTATGTTCTTCAAAAGGACATATGTGGATTTACTTGTTTTTGTCTACTCTTGAAGTTGTTCTAAGTTAGAGTGGTCTGAATTAGCTAGCCTATCAGTATAGAAAGATTAGCTCCATTTGGTATTTTTAAAGTAAATTTGTTTATTGACATATAACACGTGCATACACAAGTATACCAATGGTATATAGCCTGATTAATTTTCACAAAGTAAACATTTTTGTGTAACCAGATGAAAAAATATAATGTTTCATGCACTTGAGAAATATCTCTCATCCTCTCTGTGTCTCTACCCACCAAGGTAACCGCTGTCTTGATTTTTAATACCATAGATTATTTTCACCTGTTTTTGAAATTTTTAGCTCAGGGCAAAATATGATTAACAAAAAGCCTGCCACTGTCAAGGTAATGCTCTTTATATCAAGATAGACAGATACAAAGGCGGAAAGTCAGACTAGAAATGATCTGAGAATTATGGCTAGGAAAGTATTGTAGGATTGTTATTAGCACATGGAATGGACTGGAATCTTAAATATAACAAATATTATAATTTTGAAAAAATTGACCTGCCAAACAAAACACAAGTCTGGACTAAAAAGTTCTATATCTGCCCCAGATTTAACCTTCATGCAATAGAAAGTGAATTAGGAAAGCTGCTCAGCTCCCAATTAGCTCATTTCCCCCAGTGTTTATTTCAGATGGGTTCAAGGAGGATAATGGAAAAGAAATGATATTCCTGCAGTAGAAGCAGCAACCATTAAGAACATGGACAAGTGAGCACAATTAGGTTGCATTTAAGGAACAATCTCTATTCCCAGAATAACAAGTCCTCACATTACCTAGTTCAATGGGATTTTAAAAATACTATCTACCAGTGACTATTTTGGGACACTCATTCTTCCTCTTCCCACATTGTAATGTTTCCTGTGGATCTAGTCCTTATACTATCACTTTATAGTGTTGACTACCCAATGGGCAGACAACTTCTCTCTGGGGTTTATTAATATCTAGACCTAGAGATGCCACTTCCAAATTTGGTGCAGAAAATAATGCATATCACCCAGACATCCTTGACTTTGAGCTCAGAATGCCAATTGGGTTGACTTGGGGTTGACGAGAATCCCTTGGAGAGGACAGAGTGTATTATGAGTGTAGAATGGAGCAAAGGGATATTTAATGACAAGAAGAATGGACTTTTACAGAAACAGTTGTTCTCACCAAAAATGCCCTCTGATGTCCCTGTTACTTTAGCCCTTTTGGAGTGAGACAGGGCCATACACTTAGGGTTGGCCTAAAGCATGTAGGTGGGAGTGACATAGGTTGCTTCTAAGCTACACTATAAAGGAGCTTGATGTCTTTGCTCTTGCTGAGATGACCCAGATAGCTCTGTTTCCTGTAGTGTAGTTACAAAATGATGGAGAAGAAAATTACTTTATTCACAAAGTTTCCACATCCTGAGAAACTGGCCAATGTAGCATGATATAAAGTAGAGGAAGGGATAAAATACACTCATCCATCCTCAGATAGATAGAACTCCCCCTTTCAAGGGTCTGAAATAGAGAAACATCTCATGAAATCACAACAAGTATCCTGAGATTATTTGGTTTTTCTTCTTATGCTGTATAATATAGTACTTAAATATTTTCTCTTCAAATGGTCATTGTTTTTTCTAGTTCTAATTATCTGAAAGTTAGAAACATTCAAAAGGATCATAATTAGAATTGTTTTCCCTTTAAACATCTATTTATCTTCTTACTCATTTTCTTATCTATTATCATTACCACACTAGAATGTAAGCCCCATAGTACTCACACTGAGAGATAACACAGCATGATAAAGGGAGTAAACTCTATGTCCACTCTGATTTGAATCCGGGCTTCATAGCTTCTGCAGACATAGGGGACAATATGAAACTATCTGCTACCTTAGTTTTATCATCTGTAAAATATGTCTAATATTAATACCTACCTCATAGAGCTATTCTGAGGACAAAATAAGTTAACACAGTTAAATTATTTATAGATCAATGCCAGGTACACTTTCAGTGTTTTATAAATGTAGCCAATTCCATTAGAGTTTGGATCTTATTTATTAATATATTACTTGCTAAGATATTCCCATTTATTTGTAAATGACCTTGCATATGATACCAGAAAATGGCCCAGAGACAAAAATGAATGCATGTACTATAAGAATAAATATCTTTGTCCACAAACTTGAGAATGACTTAAAATATCTGGAGTCCTGAAAAACATAAATTTATTCATAGAGACTTTACAATAACCACCTCAGTAGCCTTTAATAACATACTATAGATCAGCTATTTCAGGATAATTTTCTTGGTTCATCTTGGCAAGAATATTCCACCATTAAGACAGAAAAATCAATCCAATATACCACCTACTGCCTTATGATGTAAATAGTCAATATAAATATTTGGATGGCTATGAATGAGGCATCAAAACAATTCATCATTTTCTTGAGTAATAACAGATAATGATTTCTACTACCTATTATGGTATTATGGAACTGAAATGTTATTGTGTTGTTTGGATAAGAGCTAAGTACAGAATGTTCACAAGACCACTCTGTGTACTGCCCTCTTTCTCTGATCAAACAAAATATTGAAAGCAATCACACACACACACACACACACACACACACACACACACACACACAGAGAGAGAGAGAGATTGAGAGGAGAGAGAGGCAGATCAGTGTTATTGATCAATAGGCTATATGTAATATAACTAGAAAATTGTTTTATGCTGAGATAAAGCAAATGAGGAAATCTGCAGTATCCTATATTGAAATATGAATTGTATGGAACAATTATACCCTGTTTTGCCTCTTCTATTTGAAAAAATTATACCCTGTTTTGCCAAACTAGCTACACTACTTCGTTTCACTCTCAACTCAAAACGATGATGAAAGAAAGGAAGACAGAGAAGGTCAAAAAGGCTGAATTCTGCTGCTCATTTTAAACTGTTGAGATCTAGCTTGAGGGAAGAGAGAAAGATGAGAAATTGATAGTGAAAATCAGATGGTAAGAGAAGCTGCAAGTTTTCCCTGGCTTCAATTTATCTAGGTTATGCAAACCTCCATTAGTGCAGACAAGAGTTTCTAAATTAAGGATTCTGTTTATTTGGTGTAGCATTTAAAATTTCTTAGGCTTCAAATTCTTAGATCTAAATGTACTGATCATGGAGGGGAGAGAATATGGTCTGTTCTGCGGTAACAATTTGGGAGTTAGCTGGAAGACAAATTCTGAATGAAAGAATCATTTCCTTAATACTGTTAATGGCTTCAAGGAAAGGTGTGATTACAAGAACGAGGGTGAATGTAAATATTGTATAAAGCTTCTTGGCTGGAAATAAGAACAGCCTGCAGAAAACGTCAGATTCTAATGGACACTTTACCCTTATTGGAGAAAGACATTAATGTTAATTCAAAAAAAAAAAAAAATCCCTAAACACTGGTGTGAATTATAATTACAGATTTTGAGGCATCTGCTCCAGGAATATCTATAAGCTTTAGCAGACTGCTATTAAACAAACAAATAAAACTCGGTTTCTGTCTGTCTTGCCTGTATTTATTAAGCTTGTATAAGAATTACATCAAATTTGACTTCAGGCAAGACCTTCTCACAAAAAAGATTTTCTTCTCTAGTTTCTAAAAACAAACAAACAAAACAACCAAAAATGAACATTTTCAAAAACATTGAAATTGAATTGTTAGTTCAACAAGATGACCCCTTGTTAGACAAAACTGGAGGAATTAGAAGAAAGTTTCCATCCAAGAGGTACATTCAATGTGCCTTTAATGTCCTAAACACTCCCCTTTACGACAGACATGATTACTCCAAGTAACCAGAAACCAATAATCAGCTGATGTATTTCCTTGCCCCATCATATACTCAGCATCTATTATACTACATTTTAAAAGAAAAGGATAATTCAAACAAAAGTAATCAAATGTCAGGTTTTATTTTTTTAAAAAGTTCAAACGCAGGAGCAGTTCAGGTAAGACTCAATCATAAATCCTCTGTGTGCAGTTGAAGTCTGATAACCAATGTTTAAATGATGAATATCTCCCCTCATTCCAAGGAAAAGCAATCTGAGTCACAGAAAAAAATTATCAAAACAAAATGTATAAGACCAAAAGTGCTACTATAAACACTTTAGTTAAGTAGAAATCAGTTGAATGGATTATGTCTATTCATTAACATACTGCTTAAGTTTTGCTGTACTCAATCCTATTATATTTGTTGATGGATAAAATTTCATCTTGAATTTCAGAAATAATTACCTTTTGGTTTCTAATTCTGCTTTGATTCATTCATTCATTTATTCCTACATTCAACAGATAATCATCATTCAAATGAAGCAAGCATTCTTCAGGGAACTAGTCTAGTCCACATTCTACTTTAATTATTATTATTATAAAAGTTTTGTGCATTCAAGTATACTGATTAGTATAATGAAAAAACAAATACCCATAAATAAATTTCAACAGCAGTTAAAGTCTTGCCATATTTTGTGTACTAAAAACTGTTTTGCAGAAACATTCTAAAGAAAATTACAAACTATGTATTTTTAACCCTAAATATTTTAGTATATATTGCCTAGAAAATAAGGACATTTTCACCCAACCACAATACTATTGTTACACATGACAAAATTAATAATAATTTCTTAAAATTAGAGAATGCAAAAATCTTTATTCAAATTCCTCTATTAGTAATCAAAATGTTTTGGCAGTTTGTTTTTCAAACCAGAACTAAATCAAAGAATACATGTAATATCCACATGTAATGTTTCTTAAAGAGTTTTTAACAATTTTTGAATTGCACACGAAAGGTAAGTATAGAGCCAATGAATTACTACTAATTGAACTCAGTTTTTAAATTGTGACTCTCACCAAGAAATAGGCTAACACCTTAGGAGTGTGGCATCCCTATCTGTCCCCTCTCAACTAATATCCCACATTCCTCTCTAAATGTAACTACTGTCCTATCTTCTGACAACATATTGAAAGTTTCATCCTTCTTCTTCAAAGGAATATTGGCTTTCCTTGATTCTTTGAATAACTACTATATGCATTTTGAAAACAGCTCATTGTCTTTCAAACCATTCACACACAAAAATATGCATACACATGTGGAAATTTCTATCAGCATTGTATATGTAGATCAACCTGAAATAAATTGATACTTTAAAAATTTTTTGAATACTCCCAAGCCAATGAACACACCATATCCTTCCATTTACTCAGGTCTTCAAAAAAAAACAAACTTTTTAAAATAATGCTTTATAGTTTTTAATGTAGAGGTCTTGTTTTTCTTTTTCACATTTATCACAAGATAATTGACTATTTTTATGTTAACGAAGATGTTAACATTGTTTCATTTTTCTCATTGTGTTTTGCTGGTTTATAAAAATATGCAATTATTTTTTGTATAATTACCTCAAATTTTGAAGCTCTGCTAATTAATTTACTGATCCAAATAGTGTGTTTACAGGTTATGTCAAATTTTTCACCACACATAAACAACTTGCTATTAAATGACTGTTTTGTATCTCCCTTTCCAATTCTTAGAACTTTTCTTTCTTTCTTTCTTTCTTTCTTTTTTTTTTTTTTTTTTTTTTTGTGCTGGCTACAACCCCTAGTACAATATTGAAGGAAAGCAGTGATTGAAGAAACATAGAGAGTATCTCAGAAGAAGTGACATTTAAGGAAATAATTATCACAGAAAGGAGTGAGCCATAGAAAAGTGGGGGAAGAACTTCCTATTAAATGGACTAGCTCTAATGCTAAGGAATATACAAGCTTAGACTCTTCTAATGTTATAAAAAGGCAGTGGAAGTTGAAGCACAGCAAGAAAGGAGAGAGATTAGATAAAAGGTCAAGGCACAGAGATCATATTTGCTCTTCACACCTTAACTCCATGGTAAAGACATTATAATTTTTTTCTAAGTATCATGAGAATTCAAGGCATATTTTTAGTAATCTATATTTTAAAAAGACATCTCTCACTGCTCTCCTGAGAATAAAATATAGCCATATAGGAGAGGAAAGGCCTCAATAATGAAACTGACTGATTTAACAAATGAATAAATGAATGAATGAAGGCAAGGAGTTAGGAGACAGTGTGACCTAACTTCCTTTTTAAGGATGTGATATTTTATCACTGATGCAAAAATCAAGTAAAGAATAGAGAAGAATTCTCAGATATAATTGGCCAAAGTGCTTATCAATCTTTATTTATTCAAGAAACTCAGGAAGCCAGGTTTTGGTGTCAAAATTAAAATTTTAATTGGAACATGTATAAGAGTGGAAAAAGAAGGTAATCTAGCCAAGAACATTAGTGAGTGATAAAGAGATTGACACACAAGTTTTTGCCTTCATCATCTATGTTCAGCTTTTGTTTGTTTGTCTGTTTTTCAAGCTGCCCAGTTTATTTGGTCTCGTTTCAAGTTCTCAGTGAACAAACTTCACATAAGGTAAAAGCAAAGTTGAATCTACAAATAGAGAGCAAATTTCTCATTTCTTAGAATCCTAGCATGCACAATTAATCTCTGGGTATGTTTAAAGGTTGTGATAAAGAGAAAATATTGTGGGTTCAAGGAGAGAATTACTCTTACTTAAATAGAAAGCAACAATGGTTACACATGTTAATGCCTAGTTCTGCCAACTAGTACTATCAATATATGAAAGGCAAAATAATTTAAAAATATTTTGTCAAAATGACTAGAACCAGAAAGGAGATGAGAACAAAGAGTAAGGGCCCAGATTAAGCATCACAGCTTGAATCTGACTCATTCAGTGGCTATGGTCTTTCCAGAATCAGGCCTCTTTCTGTTATTTTGTTCATTTTGGGGGCATCTTTCCCATCCTACTTCTACCTTATTTTTTTTCCTTTAGTTTCTCCTTTTTTAAAATCAATAATTCAATCCAAGTACAAAAATACCATGAATGTCAGGTCCTTATACTGAGTACAATGGGCACCCATCTTTGGAGTATTCACTCTGGAACTTTTTCTGTACTAAAAGGCCTTAAGTTGGGAACATTTCTTTTATATCTGCAGGGCATTTTAGTCAACAAAAAAGTATGTCTTTTATTTCTACCCAGCAATGTGGTAATACACAATGGAAAGAACGACAAAGGCCACTATGACCAAGATTCACTCATATTTTATTTGATATTTGGATAACGTAAGTGACTGAAAGCTTATCTTTATAACACTATATTAAAGATTCAAAACTTTTCCTCAACTATTCTTTCCTTAATGCTTCTCACTGTCCAGGAAATAGTCAATATAAATTAGTACACAGAAAATATATATAATGCAAACATGTATAATTATAATTCTAATGTCTAAAACTGCAGAACAAACCTATGCCTATCCTAAAACTTCAGTTAGAAATTTATGTAACATACAAAAATCTATGCCAAGTTTTATTCTCTACTGAGAATAATTTTTTCCAGTAGAAAAAAATAATTTTTATGTAACAGAATTTTCACACCAGTGAAATATTGACTAATTACTTATAACAATTTTCTGTAGCTATAAGTCTACAAGGTATAACTCAAAATGATAAATAAAATGGTTATCATTTTAAGTTTTTTTAAAAAAGTTATTGATACTGTCTGTAATTTTGTGATAGTGTAATGTAATTGGTTATTTAATAGAGTAGGATGAGGATAGGAAATCAGAACAGCCATGAGAGTCAGTCAATTTTTAGAAGTACATTAATCAAGACATATCTAAGCTATGACTAAGGAAGCCAAGAAATGTTTAATATAATCATTTTGAGTTTACCTTTATATCAACCTGATGTCAGGAAACGTGATCACGAAAAATATGGAATCCAACATAGGCAGCTTTTTACCTTGATAATCATTGTCTCCATTTCTCCACAGATGACCCCTAAAATTTGGTGGCCCTTCCTTCTCAAAATGAATAGTATGCTATCTGTATATGTTACTGATAGATAGAAGCAAACCCTTCCTAGTTCCTGCCTGCTACCCAGTATGTCATGATCCATAGAGACCCTCTTCCACATCCTATCCCTGTTGTATATATGACAAAAATTACCCATCTGGAAAGTACTTAACTTCTCTGAAAATTCTACCCTGTGTTTAGAATCCTAATGACTTTTAGTGGTTTATTTTTTAAAATTTTTTCTCACTTATATTTCTATAAAACTATAATGATCTAACAATTTTAAAGACAGAGAGCACAGGAATAATATGATTATATATTCCTCAATATAGCTAATAGAATATATTTTGGAGAGGCTGAATGATTTTTTCAAGGTTATGTAGACTACAAAGCCATAATTATAATAAGTGAAACTCTTTCACAAAAGCTAACCATGAAATGAATTTTCTCAATCAAGTGTTTTTTTTTTATTTTTTCACAGAGTAATAATGGCAATTGGTTAAAAAAAGAATAAATCAATTGCAACCCAACCCTATTTATATCCATTAAATATAAATAGTACTTAGCCACTTTTTAGCAGAGTACAATGCATTGTTATTGCTGGATTTTGAGATTAAAAAAAAAAATCCTAGCCATAGAATTCTGACCTACAACCTATGATACAACCAGCCCCAGAAGCCACACCACAATCTCTGTAGCCATTGGCCCAGAATGGTCAGGCCTAGGTCAATAGCTGCCAGCTTTCCTACTGTTTTGTCCCACCCCCAGTTCAGGAGGAACGAGACGAAGCCCAAAATGTTTCTCAAACAATTGCATAGGATGTCCTGCTTCTAGGTAGCCTACCTGCAGCTTCCCTATGCCAACAAACTCCAACAGTGCATACCTAAAGCCTTTATTTGTTATCACTATACACCTTTTATTTTTTATCACTATAATGGCTTCTATCCACAGCCTGTCTTTGAGTCTCTGCCAGATTTAATTCATGGTGGCTGACTCCTTTGATATAGCAAGCTCTGAATGACTGCCTTTGTTTTCATTTGGGTGGTCTTCCTTTATTTCCAAAAGGCAAAATCTTTAAGAAATCATGGATCTTGAGAGTTTATGATAAAATTTGAAAGAATAACTTTACTAAGCAAAACTTGTCCTACTTCCAAGGCTTGATATAATAAAAAAAACTTCAAAGGTAAAGCTTCTTTGCTGTAATTTGAGTGAAGCACCTAGCTAAGTGTCCCTGTTCTAACTGTATACATTCAGTCTATAAGAATATACCTCGGGACCAATTTGCCTTAGTAGACTGAGGTCAGACCAATAAAAAGATGGAAAAAACTCTTGAGAATCAAATAGGTTTTTTAAAAGTACCCAAATTACAGCTAATACAACTGGAATTGAAATGTACTAGGAATGCCTTTAAGCATGGAACAGAGGGCAATAGGAAAAAGACCCCAGCTATTGAAGAAATAAAGATATCCATCACTAATGTGGCAGAAGTTGGTGAAATATTCAACTCCCAGAGCAATACAAAGCAAAGAAGAAATCATTTTCAGATAAGAGGACAAAACTAATGGATATTCTCAGCAAGCCTAAAAGCCGTGTTACCACAATAGTGCAAAAATAATGGTTTCTACCTCTACAATTCCTTTCAGTGATTGTTTTGCCAATATACAGTGTAAAGGAAACAAAGACTAATAATTGCTTGTCAGTATTGACGAAGCATGACTGGCATCACCAAGGGGAAGAGCTGGGGGAGGTGGGTGCCACTTCACAGCTATCACAGATACTAACGGGCTGTGCTGTGCTCAAACCAAAAGGAGGAGGAAGGAAGGAACATCTGAAGGTCAAGTTAAATGAGCTGTTTACATCTTTCTAGTTAACAAAACACGTTCCAAAGGCCAAGGATTTGAGTCATTGAGGACATTTTAAAAGGTGTAAAATGATGCAAGAAATAACATTAAGAGTTAGAACTCTGTGTGCCAGGTTCCATTATAGGAGGCTGAGAGAAAGTTTGACTGTAGAATCTTATGAAGCAAAATTGTCAGCTATCAAGTATTTTTACTATATGGGAAAAAGTCCTATAGTACACTGACGTCCAATTCCTCAATGATATGTAACACAAAACGCTCAGACAGATTTGAGTAACTAAAAGGATTTTCTCACTTTCTGCAATAAAATGAAAATGTATTACATAAAAATTGACGTTTCACTTTCAAAGTAGCCTCAAAAAAGCAATACCAAAGAACCCACTGCCTTTAAACACATATTGAGTTCTAGCTATATCTGTCTAGAGATATAAAGAAAGCCTGGAACTGGAGGAGCTTCCAGTGTAGGGAAAGTAAAATTAGACAATCATGGGAGTTAAATGTGTCGTTATAGGCATTTAGTGCATCTGTAGTCAGTAACAGGAATAGCATTTTGCCCAGCAAGATCTCACAACACAAATGAAGAGCTGGAACAAAATGGATAGGAATAGACTACGTACAAAAATAGTAGCTTGATATCCACATGTTTAAAAGACTCCCCTAAGAATTTAAAAACAAGTTTTTATCTTTTTCTGGTAAATAGTATGAGAATTTAAGTAGTACTTGAGTTGAAAAGCTTTGTATATTTCCCACTATGGTTTAACTAAGCATGCTTCTGTTGATAATACCCAAATATCTCAAACGTGAAAATTTAATAACATTTTATTATGTTATGGCCAGACTTGTAGCACGTTAGGTTCATCATTATCCACCATTTAACAGTAAAGCTCATTTGACTGGTATTTTTCTCCTGGATCAACCTAATTGCAATTCACTCAAGGAGGATATGGCAATGAAAATGTTAGCAGACCTCACTCTTAGTAAGCAAATTCGATGCTATGTAAACTCATCACTTTATTTTTGTGCTCAGGCACCACTCTTGTTCAACAACCATTCAGATTCAAGGAAGGTGGGAGTCAGCAACTATAGATTTTTCTGCTTGTAGAAAAAAATCATCAACAAAGCATAAATAAGATTGTATACTTCTGAAAACGTTCCTCTATGCTGGCTGTAGATTTCTCACCGCTAATGTACAAAATATAAACATTCATTTTATTTGGTGGCTTCTTAAAGCAATCTCAAAAGGATAGTCCAAAAAATGACATAATTCACTTCATACCTAAACTTCACATGAGCCACATGGTTACAACACAGATAAAACTCAGATTTAACCTTTCCATGGACAAGTCAGCATTTTTATTAAACAAGCAAACAAACACATAGATTTTCCAATGTATTCCTCCTCTTTTGCTTAAATTACCTCCCCATTTTTCTTCTTCTTTTTATAATCAATTTCATTTAAAGACTAATCTGTATTTGGTATATTATCTCAAATCACTTTAATTCTAAAAGGTCAGTATCAATGTTCTATTTTCCACCATTCAACTAGAAATGGCCTTCCTAGCTATTAAATGAGTGACTCGGGGGTTTTTTTGTTTGTTTGTCTTGTTTTTGTTTGTTTGTTTGTTTTTTCAGTACCCTCTTCTGTAACTTCCTTCCCATCCAGAACTTCATTGAAGTCC